>NC_141015.1:3582487-3832142 GCF_052327205.1 Somniosus microcephalus
ACAACGTGTGTTTTAAAAGAAACTTTTTTTTTGCTGGAAATGTAGATTTGAAAAGAAACACGCAGAAAGTGGGAAAAAGAAACGAAGAGTTTGGAATCAAGATGGCGGCCACTCACCTCATTTCAGAACGATAACGCCCGCCCACACACGCACCGATTGGTCAACCGTCAGGTCACTGAACTGTAGGATTGGTCATTCATCACGTCACTCAACTGTAGGATGGCCTGCCCGCACACACAATGAACCCGCCCCCACTCGATGCAAATGAGCGGATAATGAGCGGAATTTTGAAAGTTTTTTGGATACCGTCGGCACAATTTTTGTCCGACCAAAACGTAAATATGCCTACAAGAGTCCCCTAATGGTGAGCTTTCTTTTGATATAACATATGTGTAGGTACGCTCTATAACTTTTGATTGTATAGCCGGACAGACAGAGAGACGGAGAGACGGAGAGACGGGCAGACAGAGAGACGGAAAGACAGAGAGACATACTCTTATATATACTAGCAGGAGTGCCCGGCGTTGCCGAGGATTTTTTGAGGGCATGCTGTTGTTGGAAGAGAGAGAGAGAGCGACTGGGGGGAAGAGAGAGAGCGACTGGGGGGAAGAGAGAGAGCGACTGGGGGGAAGAGAGAGAGCGACTGGGGGGGAAGAGAGCGAGGGACTGGGGGGAAGAGAGAGAGCGACTGGGGGGAAGAGAGAGAGTGATTGGGGGAAGAGAGAGAGCAACGGGGGGAAGAGAGAGAGTTACTGGGGGGAAGAGAGCGAGCGAATGGGGGGAAGAGAGAGAGCGACTGGGGGGAAGAGAGAGAGTGACTGGGGGGAAGAGAGAGAGTGACTGGGGGACTGGGGGGAAGAGAGAGAGCGACTGGGGGGAAGAGAGAGCGACTCGGGGGAAGAGAGAGCGACTTGAGGGGGGGGGGAAGAGAGAGAGCGACTGGGGGGAAGAGAGAGAGCGACTGGGGGGAAGAGCGAGAGGGACTGGTGGGAAGAGAGAGAGCGACTGGGGGAAGAGAGAGAGTGATTGGGGGGAAGAGAGAGAGCGACGGGGGAAAAGAGAGAGAGCGACTGGGGGGATGAGAGGAAAGCGACTGGGGGGAAGAGGGAGAGTGACTGGGGGGAAGAGAGAGAGCGACGGGGGAAGAGAGAGAGAGGCTCAGGGGAAGAGAGAGAGCGACTGGGCGGAAGAGAGAGAGCGACTGGGGGGAAGAGAGAGCGACTGGGGGAAGAGAGAGAGCGACGAGGTGGGGGGGAAGGGGGAGAAGGGGAGGGGGGAGTGGGGGGAAGGGGGAGGGGGATAAGGGGGGAGGGGCGTGAGGGGGGAAGGGGAGGGGGGAGAAGGGAAGGGGGGGTGGGGGGAAGGGGGAGGGGGAGGGGTGTAAGGGGGGAGGGGGAGAAGGAGAGGGGGGAGTGGGGTGAAGGGGGAGGGGGAGGGGGTAAGGGGGCGGGGGGAGGGGGTGAAGGGGGAAAGGGGAGGGGAGGAGCCAGCAGACCCTCTCCCCTCTGCCAGTGTTTAGAGTTCCGCTGCCGGCGGCAGTTGGAGAAGGCTAGGCCCCGGGGCCTGGTGCACCCGCACTGACATGGCCCAGCCTAGCGCAGCGCCCGGTCAGCCCAAGCTCCAGAGACGCCATTCGGCCGCAGGCCACAAAGCACCCAAGGCCAGCGCCGGCAATGGCTCCGCGGAGCTCCTTGCCGCCCAACGCACTGACATGGCACAGCCGAGTGCAACGCCTCGTCAGCCCGAGCCCCGCCCTCCCCTCCCCGAGCCCCGCCCCCCCCTCCCCAGGCTGGGCCTGTGGCTGCTTGAGACGGCCGATTGCGGCTGGCTGAGCCCGGTTGCCGAGGTAACCCTTTCCGCTCCCCCTTCCCGCTACCCCCTCCCCCTCCCGCGCACCGCTCCCCCGCTAACCTGCTCGCTTCCCTCTGTTGGCCCTGTGTGGAGGTGCGCGTGCGCCATGTAGCGCGAGCGCGAATCAAGCGCGAGCAGCTTGTATTGAGCCCAGCTGTGCGCCCGGCCAGCCTTTACCAAGATGGCTGGCTGCTGGTTCGGAATCGGGCCCAGTGGGACGGCCGGTGCGTAGCTTGGCGTGGCTGGCAAGGAAAGGCCCTGGCTTCAAGGCCTGAGGCCTGCAGGCAGCAGACCTGGAGAAATCAAACAGATAATGGACTGATTTATAACACACAAATATATAATGAGTTAATTGGGCTCCTAAGTACCAAATTTGTGGTGGATAAAATGCCCTCCACACACAGAAAAACTGGGGGAAAAAAATCAAGGGAAGAATCAAGATGGCGGCAGCTCAGCTCGGGTCTGAACGATTAGGCCCGCCCACACACGCAATGTGATGCACCGATTGGTCAACCATCAGGCCACTGAACTGTAGGATTGGTCAATCGTCACGTCACTCAACTCTAGGATGGCCCGCCCGCACACGCGATGAACCCGCCCCCATGACACAGCGATGTGTCGACCGTTGGGTCGCTCGACTGTACGATTGGTCAACCTTCACGTCACTCAATGCTAATGAGTGGATAATGAGCGGATAATGAGCGGAATTTTGAATAATGAGCAGATAATGAGCGGAATTGTGAACGATTTCTGGATACCGTGGGCGCAATTTTTGTCCGACTGAGAAGAAAATATGCTTATGACCGTTCTGGAATCGTAAGCTTTCTTTTGATATAACGCACGTGTAGGTACATTCTATAACTTGAGCGTGTATAGCCGGACAGACAGACAGACAGACCGAAGGACAGAAGCACCGCTTTTATATATAGATAATAATAGCTGGAGTGCCCGGCGGTGCCGAGGCTTTTTCGAGGGCATGTTGTTGTTGGACGAGAGACAGAGAGAGCGACTGGTGGGGGGGGGAAGAGAGAGAGCGACTGGGGGGGAAGAGAGAGAGCGACTGGGGTGAAGAGAGAGAGCGACTGGGGGGGAAGAGAGAGAGCGAATGGGGGGAAAAGAGAGAGGGCAACTGGGGGAGAGAGAGAGCGACTGGGGGAAGAGAGAGCGACTGGGGGAAGAGAGAGAGCGACTGGGGAGAAGAGAGAGAGCGACTGGGGGGAAGAGGGGGGGAAGGGGGGAGGGGAGGGGGGGAAGGGGAAGGGGAGGGGAGGGGCGGGGAGGAGGGGGGAGGGAAAGGGGAAGGGGATGGGGGAGGGGAGAGGGGAAGGGGAGGGGGAGCGGGAGGGGAGGGGAGAAGGGGGGAGGGGAGGGGGAGGGGAGGGGAGGGGAGGTGGAGGAGGGGGGAGGGGGAGGGGAGGGGGAGGGGGGAGAGGAGGGGGAGGGGAGGAGGGGGGAGGGGAGGTAGGAGGCGAGGGAGGGGGGAGGGGAGGGAGGAGGGGGAGGGGGAGGAGGGGGGAGGGGGAGGAGGGGGGAGGGGAGGGGGCGGAGGGGGGAGGGGGAGAGGAGGCGGGGGGAGGGGAGAGGGAGCGGGGGGGAGGGGTGGGGGGGAAGGGGGAGGGGAGGGGTGGGGAAGGGGGGGGAGGGGGAGACCCCGAGCCCCCCCCCCCCGATCTCCCGAGGTTCCCCCCCACGATCTCCCGAGGCTCGCCCCCCCCCGATCTCCCGAGGCTCGCCCCCCACGATCTCCCGAGGCTCGCCCCCCCCGATCTCCCGAGGCTCGCCCCCCCCCTGATCTCCCGAGGCTCGCCCCCCCACCCCCGATCTCCGGAGGCCCGATCTCTGCAGCCTCGCCCCCCGCCCGAGCCGGCTTCAAGAGCAGAGAGACCCCGCCCCCCGCCCGAGCCGGCTTCAAGAGCAGAGAGAGAGACGCCACCGCGCAACCTACCGCGTGAGGCCGGGCCGGACTCAAGTCGCGCGCGCTGACTCCTGCCCCACCCACCTTTACTAAGATGGTGGCGGTAGCGGCGCTCGGCTGAGGCCCGCCCCTCCAGCCTTCACAAAGATGGCGGTGATCGGGGGCCGCTTGTTGACTGGGGCTGGGAGGTGCCTAGTTTGGGTGTGGTTGCAGAGGAGAGGCCGAGGCTTCGAGGCCTACCTGGAAAAACGGGGAAAGGTAGGAAAATTAATGAGATTAGATAAAAGATTTAGAAAGTAATTAACTTTTTTTAAAAACAATATGGCCTAGAAATTGAGTTTGCGCTGCGCCGGGGCTTAACGCTGGAAATTTAGCGCCGGTGCTAAGTCGCGCTGTGCGCGCCAAAAATTCAGTAGCGCCGCGCCCAAACGGCTGCCGGCGCTACTGAAGGCTGTTTGCGCCTGAAAACTGGCGCTATGCGCCGCATTGCGGCGCTATTCCGGCGCTGCGGCGCCCGATGCGGTGCGGCAGGCTCGGGAAGTGCAGGCCTCCTCCTTCAGTTAAGGAGGAGCTGCCTGCACCCGCCCGCTGGCCGGTTAAATCGGCACAAAAATGAGCCCGGCACCTCGGGGAAGTGCCGGGCTCGCAGCCGAGAAGCATCTGTTCCGCGGGGGGGGGGGGTGGGGGTGGGGGAGTCCGGGGAGGGAGGTGCGGGCAGGCGGCCGGCGGGAAAGCGGCCGGCCGCCGCTCCACCTTTATGCGCCGGCGCTAAGTCGTGTAAGACTCTGTTGCCAGAGTCTTAGTTGCGGCTGCCACGGGCGAGGCGGCCGCAACTGAACTTTGGCGCTGGGGCCCGTCACCACGGCAACCGGGACACTACGCACACCGATGACATCATCGGTGCCGGCGCAGCGCTACCGGTGTAACGCCGATGTTGGGCCCTAGTCAATTTCAAAACCGGCTGTAAGTCCAGCGCAATGCCCTCTAGCGCCGCAAAATGGGCGCTAAGCCCACTCAATTTCTAGGCCTATGTGTTTTAAAAGCAACGTTTTTTTTAAAGACGCAGAAAGCGGGAAAAAGAAAGGAAAAGTTTGGAATCAAGATGGCGGCGACTCACCTCGGTTCAGAACGATAAGGCCCGCCCACACATGCACCGATTGGTCGACCGTCAGGTCACCAATGCGTAGGATTGGTCAATCGTCCCGTCACTCGACCGTAGGAGGGCCCGGTCGCATGCGCCAGGAACCCAGCGTATGATTGGTCGACCTCGAGGTCACTCTGTCGCTAATGAGCAGATAATGAGATGCTAATGAGCGGAATTATGAACGTTTTTCGGATACCGCGGGCGCGATTTTTGTCCGGCCGATACGTAAATACGCTTACGACCGTTTTGGAAAGGAAAGCTTTCTTTCGACGTAACGCACACGTAGGTACGCTCTATAACTTTCGAGCGCATAGCCGGACAGACGCACACGTGAGGACAGAAGGAGAGACAGACAGATAGACAGACAGATCGATCCGTTTATATATATAGATAGATTAAGGGCAAGAGGATAACCAAAGAAAGAGTAGGGCCCATTAGGGATCAAAGTGGCAATCTGTGGGTAGAGCTGGAAGATGTAGGTGAGGTTTTAAATGAATATTTTGCATCTGTGTTCACTATGGAGAAGGACGATGTAGGCATAGAAATTAGGTGGGGGTATTGTGATATACTTGAACAAATTCGTATTGACAAATAGGAGGTACTAGCTGTTTTAGCGGGCTTAAAATTGGATATATCCCCAGGCCTGACGAGATGTATCCCAGGCTGCTGTGTGAGGGAACGAGAAGATTGCAGAGGCTCTAACACAAATTTTCAGAACCTCTCTGGCCACAGGGGATGTGCTAGAGGACTGGAGGACAGCTAACGACGTATCGTTATTCAAGAAGGGTAGTAGGGCAAACCAGGGAATTACAGGCCAGCGAGCCGAACATCAGGGAAATTATTGGAAAAAATTATGAGGGAAAGAATACGGCTCCACTTGGAGCAGCAAGGATTAATCAAGAGTAGTCAGCATGGCTTTGTCAGGGAGAGATCATGTCTAACCAATTTGTTTGAATTTCTCAAGGGGGTGACTAGATGCGTGGATGAGGGTAGTGCAGTTGATGTTGTCTACATGGACTTCAGTAAGGCTTTTGACAAAGTTCTGCATGGGAGACTGGTCAAGAAGATAAGAGACCATGGGATCCTGGGAATTTGGCACATAGTGCCGGGTGTGCTCCTCCCCAGGCTGGGCTACTCCCCCTTGCTCCCTCCCATGGTAACCAGGCCTCCCGCTGCTGCTGCCATCCGGACGCTCGCATCCCGCCGCCACTCCCCGGACATGCTTCTGCTAAAGGATAACCTCAATAACGGCTCCGAGTGAGAGAGAGCCGCCATTTTTGTATGGGGCCACAGAGTAGCCATCTTTGTGAGGAGCCCCAGAGCTGCCATCATTGTGCGGTGTGTCAGAGCCGCCAGCTTTGTGCGGGGCCCAAGAGCCGTAATTTCTTTGCGGGGCGCAAGGGCCGCCATTTGCGTGCGGGGCCCCAGAGCCATCATTTTTGTGCGGTGCACCAGAGCTGCCATCTTTGTGCAGGATGCTAGAGCCGCCATGTTTGTATGGCGTGACCCACCCGCCATCTTTGTGCGGAGCGCCAGAGCCGCCAACATTTTGTGGGGCCCCAGAAGCGTCATCATTGTGCAGGGCGTCAGAGCCGCCATCTTTGCGCGGAGCCCCAGAGCCGCAATTTTAGTGCGGGGCGCTAGAGCCGCCATCTTTGTGCGGGTTTCCAGAGCTGTCATCATTCTGCAGTGCGCCAGAGCCGCCATTTTGTGCGGGTCACCAGATCTGCCACCTTTGTGCGGGGTGCCAGAGACGCCATCATTGTGTGGAGCCTCTGAGCCATCATTTCTGTGCGGGGCACCAGGGCTGCCATCTTCATTCGTGGCCCCAGAGCCGCGATATTTGCTTAGGGCGACGGGGCCGCAATCATTATGCAGTGCGCCAGAGCCGCCATCTTTGTGCAGGGCCCCCAGATCCGCCATCATTGTGCAGAGTCCCAGAGCAGCCATTTTTATGCGAGACACCAGAGCCGCAATTTTTGTGCGGAACGCCTGAGCCGCCACATTTTTATATGTCCCCAGAGCTGCCATCATTGTGCGGGGCCTCAGAGCTGTCATTTCTCTGTGGGGCTCCAGGGCCGCCATCTTTTTCCGTGGCCCCAGAGATGATATCTTTGTGCGGGGCGCCAGAGCCGCCAACGTTTTGCGGAGCACCAGAGCTGCCATTTCTGTGCAGCATGCCAGAGCCGCCATCATTGTGCTGGGTGTGGATGCCGTCATGTTTGTGCTGGGCGGGAGGCCGGTCCCGCTGTTTTTCTCATTGAGCGGCGCCGCCATCTTTGTATAGGGCAGGGAGCCCGCTATCTTGGTGCGGCGGGGGTTGCGCTGCTTCAGGAGGCGCATTAGGGGCAGCCATCTTTGTCTTGGGCACTGCTGGCTTTGCAGAGAAACATGACGGATGGCCGAGCCCCTCACAGGGAGTCCAATGTAGACAGTGAGCGTTTCAATGTTCACCCAGATCACTGGCCCCGTGGCAGGCCCGGCCCAAGGGTGAGCGGCTCGCCACAATATCAGGCCCAGGGAGCTCTCAGGCTGCAAAGTCTCCGTTTCTTCTCATCGTTTAATGAATTTTACAATCAGAGTAAAGGGATATTGCCCCACATTCTTCAACTGCTCTCTGAACTTATTCTGGGTCACGGTGTAAATCCCAGTGTTTGTGCAGCAACTCAGCAGCTGCAGCATCAATCCCAGTTCCAGCACATAATCAGGCAGATATACAGAGTCATATCCCAGATCAAACATCCGGGTCCATATGGAATACACCATAAACACTGCCCATAACAGGATGAAATTGCCCGAGATAACAAGCAGTAAAATGAGGGATTTCCTGCGGCTCTCCATCTCTGGGTCTCTGGGACTCTCCCCACTGCTGGGAACCCGGAGTCTCCTGCGGGCTCTGCTGGACACTGAAATGTGTCTGACGGTGACAGCATTGAGCAGCAGAATCACAACAAATGGGACACAAGGGGTGAGAATAGAATGAAGGAACTCGATTGTTGCCCAGACCCGTGAATTCAGAACATCGTCTGTGACATCACAAAACCAGGGGTTGTTCGAAAACATATACCGATCTGTGAATATAAAATACCAGGTGATGTTCTTTAAACTGCTCAGCACAGTCACTGTTCCCAGAACCACAGCCGCCGTTTTCTCGGTGCAATATTTAGTTTTCAGCTTCTGGCAACAAATGGCCACAAATCGATCAAAGGTGAAAGTGACGGTGAACCAGACAGAACAGTCTGTGGCTGTGAACAGCAGGACAGTGTGGATATTACACACGGGGATGGACAACACGAAATAAAATTGTTCCCTATAAACAATCGGAATCTGCCTCAATATCAGGTCAAGGATAACGACCAGTAGATTCGCCGTTGCCATGGCCACCAGGTAGCGAGTGACACATTTGGAGAGACCGCACTTTCCCCGAGACAGGATCACAACTGTGACTAATGTAACTGCGAAGAAGGGAAATAAACAGAGACATTATACATCAGGCTGGGATCAAAAGTAGCATCATGATAGAATTCTGGCTGAAATCTGCAATGCACGAGCGACATTCAATGATATAATCTAATCCTATTACCTGTAGTCATAATGCAGTGTTTATTTTAAGAATAATCGCAAATACATTGTTGGAAGCAATCAAGGAAATGGGGATAAATACAATATGAAAGTAACAGATGTTTGATCAATGCGAGATTAAATGATCGATCTAAATTTAGCCCAGCAGACAATAGCACCGCCCGAGGTACCAGGTACATAAAGGACTAGACCCTCTCAGGAAGCCTTCGTGTCCCTGGATCAGTCAACATTTGGAGCCGTGCAATTCGCTTCTGTGCCCCTATGTTAGGGAGGGGAAAACCCGCTTGGATTCCTACTTCTGGTTAGAATATCCATTATATTTAGAACTGAAAATGAATGCATATGCAAAATACAGAAACTGCAACCTTGGCATTAAATAATTAAAGGTATTTGTATGTAAATAGTACGGATATAACATGACAATGCTAAGATAATAAGTACAAGTGCACTGCAGTATAAAGATGACTCGGCTGTCAGAAATTCCTGAGGCCAGGAATATCATTCCCAAGGCTGCTTAGATCACAATGCTCCCCAATAAGTACAGGAATTCCTTTTCCAGGACAGCATGGATTACACTGCTTCTGCCTGCCCCCAGGAATTACATAGATTGCACAACTCAGTCCAGGAATTTTATTCTTAGGACCACCTAGATTATACTCCTCCCACCACATTACAGGAATTTTATTCCCAAGTCCGCCTACATTACACTGCTCCCGCCTCAATCCAGGAATTTCATTACCAGGGCTGCCTTGATTACACACTCCTGCATCAGACCAGGAATTTCATTCCCAGGGATGTCTAGATGTTCTGTTCCTGTCTCAATCCAGGAACTTTATTCGTAGGGCCAGCTAGATTTCACTGCTGCCTCTGCAATCTAGGAATTTCATTCCGGGTCTTCCTAGGTCACACTGCTCCTGTATCTGTCCGGGAATTTCATTCCCAGGCCAACCCAAATTGCACTGCTCCCATGTCAGTCAATGAACTTCAGTCCCATGTCTTCCTAGAGTACCCTGCTGCCGCATCAGTCTAGGGATTTCATTCCCAGGGCAGCCTGGATTGCACTGCTCTAGCCTCAGTCCAGGAATTTCACTCCCATGGCCTCCTAGTTTAAACTGCTACCACTTAAGTTCAGGAATGTTTTTCCCAGGGCCGCTAATTTTACAGTGCTCCAACCTAAATCCACGAATATCATTCCCAAAGCTGCTTAGATTTCACAGCTCCCCCGCATCCAGGAATTCCATTCCCAGGGCAGCCTGGATTACACTGTTCCCATCTCAGACTCGGAATTTCATTCTCGGATCTCCTAGTTTACACATCTCCCACATCTGCCCAGGAATTTTATTCTTAGAATTGCCTACATTACACTGCTACCACCTCAGTCCAGGAATTTCATTCCGGGTCTGCCGAGAATAATCTCAGTATTGCTACCAGTGCCACGTGCTAGTCAGAGTAGAAATAGAAGGATATTTCAGATGAATACGTGGCTAGAGGAATGGTGCAAGGGGGAGCGATTCAAATTCCTGGGACATTGGAACCAGTTCTGGGGGAGGTGGGACCAGTTCAAACCAGCTAGCGCTCTGGGGGAGGGTTTAAACTAAAATGGCAGGGGGTTGGGAACCTGAGCAGGGGGACAGAGGAAAGAGAAACAAGGATAAAAGCAAAAGATAGGAAGGAGAAAAACAAAAGTGGCAGTCAGATAAATCAATGGTTTAAATCAAACATGACCACAGTAAATAATAATTCTAATAGGTCTAAGAGTGTTAAAAAACAAGCCTGAAGGCTTTGTGTCTTAATGCAAGGAGCATTCGTAATAAGGTGGATGAATAAGCTGCACAAATAGAGGTAAACAAATATGATTTGATTGGGATTACGGAAACATGGCTCCAGGGTGGCCAAGGCTGGGAACTCATCATCCAGGGGTATGCAATATTCAGCAAAGATAGGCAAAGAGGAAAGGGAGGTGTGCTAGCATTGCTGGTTAAAGAAGGGATTAACACAATTGTAAGGAAGGATATTAGCTTGTGGCATCTGTATGGGTTGAACTGAGAAATACCAAGGGGCTGAAAACGTTAGTGGGAGTGGTATATAGACCTCCAAACCGTAATGCTGAGGTTGGGGATGGCATTAAAAGGGAAATTAGAGAAGCGTGCAATAAGGGCACAGCAGTCATCATGGGTGAATTAATCTACATATAGATTGGGCTAACCAAATTAGTAAAAATAATGTGGCGGAGGAATTCCTGGAGTGTTTAAGGGATGGTTTCCTGGACCAATATGTCGAGGAACCAACCAGAGATCAGGCCATCTTAGTCTGGGTTTCATGTAACGAGAAAGGATTAATTAGCAATCATGTTGTTGGGTCAGAGCGATCATAATATGATCGAATTCTTCATTAAGATGAGAATGAAGTAGACGACTCAGAGACTAGGGTACTAAATTTAAATAAAGGAAACTACAATGGTCTGAGGTGTGAGTTGGGTATGATTGATTGGGAAATGTCACTCAAAGGGTTGACGGTGGATAGGCAATGGCAAACATTCAAAGACCGCATGGGTGAACTGCAGAATTTGTTCATCCCAGTTTGGCATAACAATAAAGCAAAAATGGTGACTCAACCGTGGCTAACAAGGGAAATTAGGGATAGCATAAGATCCAAGGAGAGGACATATAAATTGGCCAGAAAAAGCAGTAAACCTGAGGATTGGGAGCAGTTTAGGATTCAACAAAGGAGGACAAAGGGATTAATTATGAAAGGGAAAATAGAATGAGAGTAAGCTTGGAGGGAACATAAAAACTGACTGTAAAAGCTTTTATCGATATGTGAAGAGAAAAAGATTGGTGAAGTCAAGCATAGGTCCCTTGCAGTCAGAATCAGGGGAATTTATAATGGGGAACAAACAAATGGCAAATCAATTAAATACATATTTTGGTTCTGTCTTCACAAAGGAGGACACAAGTAACCTCCCAAAGATGTCGGGGAACATAGGGTCTGATGAAAGGGAGGAACTGAATGAAATCAGTATTTGTAGGGAAATGGTGTTAGGGAAATTGATGGGATTGAAGGCCGATAAATCCCCAGGGCCTCATAATCAATATCCTAGGGTACATAAGGATGTGGCCCTAGAACTAATTGATGCTTTGCTGATCATCTTGCAGCATTCGATGGAATCTGGAACAGTACCCATGGATTGGAGGGTAGCTAATGTTACCCCACTATTCAAAAAAGGTGGTAGAGAGAAAATAGGGAATTACAGACCGGTAAGCCTGAAATCGGTAGTGGGGAAAATGCTAGAGTCCATTGTAAAAGATGTAATAGCAGAGCACTTGGAAAACAGTGACAGGATCGGACAAAGTCAACATGGATTTACAAAAGTTAAATCGTGCTTGAGTAATCTACTGGAATGTTTTGAGGATGAGGGAGTGCTGTGCATTGAGTGCTGCTAGAGTTTGGTAAGAGGGAGAAAAGTCATTTAAGTGTATTTTGTGAATTTTAGTGTGTTAAAAAGTTAATTATTTGAAATGTGTTTAATTTTTAAGTGTATATTAAACTGTTGGGGAGTTTGAACCGGAAGTAGAATCCGGGTATAAAAGGGGCGGGACTAGTGCTTGTGCACGGAGTGCTGTGCATTGAGTGCTGCTAGAGTTTGGTAAGAGGGAGAGTTCGGGCAAGTGGGAGGTGAGGGTGTGTTTTTGCTCTGTTTTGTTCCCCACTCCCAGGCTTGGACAGCACTGTGGAAGCAGAGCAGCGAGACGAGTCAACCAAACAGGCCCCACAGACAGTATTAAAGGAGGAGGTTGGTGATCAGCTGGTTGGTTGGTATTCTTCCATCTCTTATATTCCTTTAAGTTGGTAAGTTCTATTGAATAGTGGTGTAATAGTATCATCTATATCGGGGCAGAGGGTCTTCATAACTAATAATAATAAATTTAATTAATTACATAGATATGGGAGAACAGGTGATGTGTCACTGTTGCAAAATGTGGGAGCTGGTGGACCCCATTGAGGCTCACGGTGATTACATTTGTGATAGGTGTTTGCTGCTAGAGGAACTCAACCTCCATGTTAAAGAGCTTGAGACCGAGCTTCAGACACTGCAACACATCAGGGAGGGGGAGAAGTTCCTGGACTCTATGTTGCAGGAGGTGGTCACACCTATGAAATTAATTACTGCAGATGTAGTCCGTGGTCAGGAACAGGACGGTGTGACTACGAGTGAGGAAGGTACAGGGATCCAGGATGTAATGTTGAAGGAGACACAGCCCTTGCTCTTGTCAAGCAGGATCGAGGTTCTTACTCCCTGTGAGGGCGGGAGCGGGGACTGCAGGGAGGATGAGCAACCTGGCCACAGCACCGTGGTACAGGGGGCCATTCAAGTGGAGGGAGTAAAAATAAATGTTGTAGTGGTAGGGGATAGTATCATTAGGGGGATAGATAGGGTTCTCTGCAGTCAAGAGCGGGAGTCCCGAAGGCTGTGTTGCCTGCCCGGTTAAGGACATCTCTTCTGGGCTGGAAAGAAACTTGGAGTGGGAGGGGGAGGATCCAGTTGTCGTGGTCCATGTTGGTACAAACGACATAGATAGGACAAGGAAGATGGTTCTGTTAAAGGAGTATGAGCAGCTAGGGGTCAAATTAAAAAACAGAACCTCAAGGGTAATAATCTCTGGGTTATTACCTGAGCCACGAGCGAATTTGGCTAGGATAAATAAAACTTAAAGAGTTAAATGCGTGGCTCAAAGACTGGTGTGGGAGAAATGGGTTTTGCTTCTTGAGACAATGGCACCAGTACTGGGACAGGAGGGAGCTGTTCCGTTGGGACGGACTCCACTTGGCCAGTGCTGGGACCAGAGTCCTGGCGAATCATATAACTAGGGCTGTAGAGAGGGCTTTAAACTAATTAGTGGGGGGAAGGTTTCTAGAGAGCAAATAATAGAAATGACAACGGAGAAGGTCATAGAATTAGGTAGCAGTGGGGGAATTAAAAAACAGAACATGTCAGGAAGGGACAGAAGATATGGAATAAAAAGTAAAGTACTAAAAGGGGAAAAAACAGGAACTAAGTGTTACAAAACATATTTGAAAGTTCTTTATCTGAATGCACGTAGTATTCGTAACAAAATGAATGAATTAATGGCACAAATAATGACATATGGGTATGATCTTGTGGCCATTACAGAAACATGGCTGCAGGGTGACCATGACTGGGAATTAAACATACCAGGTTATTTAACAATCAGGAAGGACAGGCAGGAAGGGAGGGGAGGTGGGGTGGCTATGTTAATAAAGGAAGGAATCACTATAATATAGAGAAATGATATTGGGTCAAAGGAGCAGGATAGTGAAACAGTTTGGGTGGAGATAAGGAATAATAAGGGGAAAAAAACACTAGTGGGTGTAGTCTATAGGCCTCCGAACAGTTGCAACTCTGTTGGACGGAGTATTAATCAGGAAATAGTTGAGGCTTGTAATAAGGGAACAGCTATAATTATGGGGGATTTTAATTATCATATTAACTGTACAAATCAAATTGGGCAGAACAGCCTTGAGGATGAGTTCATTGAGTGTATTAGGGATGGGTTTCTTGAGCAGTATGTAAATGAACCGACCAGGCGGCAAGCAACCTTAGATTTCGTCCTGTGTAATGAGACAGGATTAATTAAAAATGTCCTAGTAAAGGATCCCCTTGGAATGAGTGACCATAACATGGTTGAATTGCATATTCAATTAGAGGGTGAGAAGGTTGGATCTCAAACAAGCGTGCTGAGCTTGAATAAAGGAGACTATGAAGGTATGAGAGCGGAATTGATTAGAGTGGACTGGGAAAATAGATTAAAGGGTAAGACGGTACATGATCAGTGGTGTACATTTAAGGAGTTATTTCACAACTTCCAAAAAATATATATTCCACTGAGGAAAAAAGGGTGTAAAAGAAAAGATAGCCATCCGTGGCTAACTAAAGTAATTAAGGATAGTATCCGACTAAAAACAAGGGCATATAAGGTAGCCAAATCTAGTGGGATGATAGAAGATTGGGAAGTCTTTAAAAGACAGCAAAAAATAACTAAAAGATTGATTAAGAAAGGGAAGATAGATTATGAAAGTAAATTAGCCAAAAATATAAAAACAGACAGCAAAAGTTTCTATAGTTATATAAAAAGAAAAAGGGTGGCTAAAGTAAATGTTGGTCCCTTAGAGGATGAGACCGGGAAATTAATGGTGGGAAACATGGAGATGGCAAAAACGCTGAACAATTATTTTGATCAGTCTTTACGGTAGAGGACACTAAGAATATCCCAACACTGGACAAACAGGAGGCCCTAGCGGGGGAGGAACTAAATACGATTAAAATCACTAAGGAAGTGGTAGTTGGTAAAATAATGGGACTCAAGGCGGATAAATCCCCTGGACCTGATGGCTTGTATTCTAGGGTCTTGAGGGACGTGGCAGTAGGGATTGTGGATGCATTGGTAATAATTTTTCAAAACTCCCTGGACTCAGCATAGGTCCTGGCAGATTGGAAAACTGCTAATGTAACACCCTTATTTAAAAATGGTAGTAGGCAGAAGGCTGGAAACTATAGACCTGCTAGCCTAACATCTGTGGTTGGTAAATTGTTAGAGTCCATTATTAAGGAGACAGTAACGGGACACTTGGATCAACATAATTTAATAGGACAAACTCAGCATGGTTTCATGAAGGGGAAGTCATGTTTGACAAATTTGCTTGAGTTTTTTGAGGAAGTAACATACAGGGTGGATAAAGGGGAACCAGTGGACGTAGTATATTTAGACTTCCAAAAGGCATTTGACAAGGTGCAGCACAAAAGATTATTGCTCAAGATAAAAAACCACGGGATTGGGGGTAATATTCTGGCGTGGGTGGAGGATTGGCTCTCTAACAGAAAGCACAGAGTTGGGATAAATGGTTCGTCCTCAGACTGGCAATCAGTAACTAGTGATGTTCCGCAGGGGTCAGTGCTGGGTCCCCAACTCTTTACAATCTATATTAACGATTTGGAGGAGGGGACCGAGTGTAACATATCAAAGTTTGCAGATGATACCAAGATGGGACGGAAAGTAGTGAGTGAGGAGGACATAAAAAACCTGCAAAGGGACATAGACAGGCTAAGTAAGTGGGCAGAGATTTGGCAGATGGAATACAATACTGGAAAGTGTGAGGTTATGCACTTTGGCAGGAAAAATCATAGAGCAAGTTATTATCTTAATGGCAAGAAACTGGAAAGTACTGTAGTACAAAGGGATCTGGGGGTCCTGGTGCACGAAACTCAAAAAGTTAGCATGCAGGTGCAGCAAGTGATCAAGAAGGCCAATGGAATGTTGGCTTTTATTGCTAGGGGGATAGAATATAAAAACAGGGAGGTATTGCTGCAGTTGTACAAGGTATTGGTGAGACCGCACCTGGAATACTGCATACAGTTTTGGAGTCCATACTTAAGAAAAGACATACTTGCTCTCGAGTCAGTACAAAGAAGGTTCACTCGGTTAATCCCGGGGATGAGGGGCTGGTCATATGAGGAGAGGTTGAGTAGATTGGCACTCTACTCATTGGAGTTCAGAAGAATGAGAGGCGATCTTATTGAAACATATAAGATTGTGAAGGGGCTTGATCGGGTGGATGCGGTGAGGATGTTCCCAATGATGGGTGAAACTAGAACTAGGGGGCATAATCTTAGAATAAGGGGCTGCTCTTTCAAAACTGAGATGAGGAGAAACTTCTTCACTCAGAGGGTGGTAGGTTTGTGGAATTTGCTGCCCCAGAAAGCTGTGGAAGCTACATCATTAAATAAATTTAAAACAGAAATAGATAGTTTCCTAGAAGTAAAGGGAATTAAGGGTTACGGGGAGCGGGCAGGAAATTGGACATGAGTCTAGATTCGGATTGGTCATGGCCCTGTGGGTAGTGGAGTGGGCCCAGGGGCCGTGTAGCCTGGTTCTGCTCCTACTGTGTTCTAATTCTGTGTTAGATTTCAGGAGATGGTTTTATTCCTGTTCCTGGCTGAGGTGGAGATCGCCTTTACAAAAGGTAAGTACTGTAGAAAATATAGGGACAGAGTGATCTCCTGGACAAGTTTCGATCGCCTAGATGGGTCGGAGAGGAATTTCCCAGATTTTTTTCTCCCAAATTGGCCATTGGGTCTTTTATCTGGTTTTTCGCCTCTCCCGGGAGATCACATGGGCTCGGGTGGATGGAGAGTGATAGAAGATTTGAGGTTAGGATCACATCCGCCATGATCTTATTGAATGGTGGAGCAGGCTCGAGGGGCCGATTGGCCTACTCCTGCTCCTATTTCTTATATTCTTATGTTCTTATGTAACTGGTAAAATAGATAAGGAAGAACCAGTGGATGTGGTGTATTTGGACTTTCAGAAGGCTTTCGATAAGGTCCCGCATAAGAGATTAGCGTGTAAAGTTAAGGCACATGGGATTGGGGGCAAGGTATTGACTTGGATAGAGAACTGGTTGGCAGACAGGAAGCAATGAGTTGCAATAAACGGGTCTTTTTCCGAGTGGCAGGCAGTGACTAGTGGGGTACTGCAGGGATCAGTCCTTGGACCCCAACTATTCACAATATATATTAATGATCTCGACGAGGGAACTAGATGTAATACCTCCAAATTTGCAGCTGACACAAAGCGTGTGTGCTGTGAGGAGGATGCCGACAAACTCCAGTATGATTTGGACAGGTTGGGTGATTGGGCAGAAGCATGGCAGATGCAATATAACGTGGATAAATGTGAGGATATCCACTTTGGTGGCAAAAACTGGAAGGCAGATTATTATCTGAATGGCAATAGATTGGGAGAAGGGGAAGAGCAACGAGACCTGGGTGTCCTTGTGCTCCAGTCGCTGAAGTTAAGCATGCAGGTGCAGCAGACGGTTTAGAAGGCAAATGGCATGTTGTCATTCGTAGCGAGAGGGTTTGAGTACAGGAACAAGAATGTCTTGCTGCAGTTATACAGGGCCTTGGTTAGACCACATCTTGAGTATTGTGTGCAGTTTTGGTCGCCTTATCTGAGGAAGGATGTTCTTGCCTTGGAAGGAGTTCAGCGAAGATTCACCAGGCTGATACCTGGGATGGCAGGAATGACTTATGAGGCGAGATTGGGTCGATTGGGCTTATACTCACTGGAGTTTAGAAGAACGAGAGGGGATCTCATTGAAATTTATAAAATTCTGACAGGACTGGACAGACTGGATGCAGGAAGGATGTTCCCGATGGTCGGGGAGTCCAGAACCAGGGGTCACAGTCTAAGGATAAGGGGTAAGCCATTTAGGACAGAAATGAGGAGGAATTTCTTCACCCAGAGAGTGGTGAACCTGTGGAATTCTCTACCACAGAAGGCAGTAGAGGCCAGTTCATTAAATATATTCAAAAAGGAGTTGGATATATTTCTTAAGGCTAAAGGGATCAAGGGGTATGGGGAGAAAGCAGGGAACAGGTACTGAATTTGGATGATCAGCCATGATCGCATTGAATGGCAGAGCAGATTCGAGGGGCCGAATGGCCTACTGTTGCTCCTATCTTCTATGTTTCCATGTTTCTATGAATACACTGCACCCGCCTCAGTCCAGGAAATGTATTCTGTGTCTGCCTAGATTAAACTACTCCCGCATCACTCCAGAAATTTCATTCCCAGGTCTGCCTACATTAAACTGCTCCTACATCAGTCCAGAATATTGATGGCCAGGGCCAGCTTGATGACACTGCTCTCACCTCAGTCCAGGAATTTCATTCCCGGGGCCGCCAAGTTTACAGTGCTCCCACATCAGCCGAGGAATTTTATTCTTAGAAATGCCAACATTACACTGCTACGGCCCCAGTGCAGGAATTTCTTTCTGCGTCTGCCTAGATTAGACTGATCCTGCTTCAATCCAGAAATGTTATTCCGGGTCTGACTGGACTACACTGTTCCCGCCTTAATCCTGGAATTTAATTCCCAGGGCTGCATCGTATCATGTGCCACTACCATGATGCTCAAAGTGACGAAATTAGACAGAATCAAGCGAGCCCCTTCCAACAGATTAAAATTATTTCAAAGCTCTCATATCCTGTCGTGATTGTTGGTGAACAATTAACCGTTTCCCCATAGCCCATACAATCTCTCCTTTTCAAGTATATATCCAATTACCTTTCGGAAGTTACAGTTAAGAAAGAAAGAATTGCATTGATATAGCACTTTTCACGAACTAGGATGTACCAAATCATTTTACAGTCAATGAAGCAATGAAGTACTTTAGAAGTGTAGTCACTGTTCTTATGTAGGGAACGAGCCACAACAAGCTCCCACTAACAGCGATGTGATAATGACCAGATCATCTGCTTTAGTGATGTAGATTGAGATAAATATTGGCCAGAACACCAGGGTTAACTCAGCTGCTCATCCTCGATATACTTCCATGGGATCTTTTAAATCCACCTTAGAAAGCAGACGTGGCCTCGGTTTAACGTCTCATCTGAAGGACGGCCACTCCGACAGTGCAGTGCTCCCTCTGTTCTGCCCATCTGACAGTGCCGCACACCCTCAGTACTGCCGCTCCAACACTGCAGCGATGCCTCGGTGCTGCGCTCGAGTGTTAGCCTAGATTTTTGTATTCAAATCGCCGGAGTGGGACTTGAACACACATCCATCTGACTCAGAGCCGAGAGTGCTATGATCTGAGCCTAATGAATCTGCTCCGACCAGATTTTCAGAGTTCATTCCAGATCATAAAAACTCACTGCCTGACAAAAGTTCAGCTCATCTGCTCCCTGTTTCTTCCTTCAATTCCTTCCTCCTCTCCCACCTCCCCCCCCCCCACCACCACTGTCTCTGCACCTGTTTAATATCTGTTACATCTCCAGCATTTTCCAGTTCTGATGAAGGGTCCCAGATCTGAAACGTTAACTCTGTTTCTCTCTCCACGGATGATGCCTGGCCTGCTGAGTTTTTCCAGCATTTTCTGTTGTTATTTCAGAATTCCAGCATCCGCAGTACTTTGCTATCTTATATCTGTGCCCTTTTGGTAATGAAAAGGCAAGTTGTGGACAAAGTTTCTCCATTCTTACTGCATCAAAAACCGTTATCTTTCTGAACACTTCTATTCAATCTCACCCTAACCTTCTCTGCTATAAGAACAATCCCAGCTTCTCTCGTCTCCCCACTTAACTGAAATTCCTCATCCCTGGTGTCATTATGGTAAATTCTCTCCACACAATTGGCAGACGATAACCACCTCCAACAAGATGGAGTCTAACCACCTCCACTTGTCAGTCAACAGCATTCCCATCACCGAATCCTCCAGCATCAAATCCCTCGGGGTCGCCATTGATCAGAAACTCAACTGGACCAGCCACATAAATGCCGTGGCTACTACAGCAGGTCAGAGGCTGGGTATTCTGCGGTGAGTAACTCACCGCCTGACTCCCCAAAGCATCTCCAACACTGGCAAGGCACAAGTCAAGCATGTTATTGATCACTATCTGTAGGCAGAGGGATGGCATGTGGGCAAGACCCTGTTAATTCTAGTAATTGTATTAAACATTTTTCAATATTACCGACACGTAAACATATTACAACTAAATGTCTGCAAAATAAGCAGGTTCTAAGCCACCATAATCAGTACACGATTAGAATCTGTGAACGAACATTAATGGTCGAATAATCTGTAATGGCAGATATGAGAATATCTGATCGGAATTATGGATCCGCTAAAGCTCGCTTTGTGCCACCATGATGGAGGAAGTCCGAGGCCCCTTTGTTTGCAGCGTTTTGTCTATTTTAATAAGCCTGTGTGACTGGTTCTGTGTCTTTAACAAGCTTGTGTGACTGGCCCTGCCTTTCTAAAAAAGCCTTGTCGAATGTTTCTCTGTCACTGGATGTGGCTCCGCCCTCTTGTTTGGGTGTTCATTGAATGTTATATGATTAGGAAGAGCCAGAATTGCGTTTTTTTAAACATGCGACCATGGATTTTGGACCCACAGGCGTGTTGATGGTACAGGATGACTGAGACTAGTTCTTTGACAGATCAGATACCGCCCATTTAGCGCCACTGCCCAAAATGAATTTCACGACCCTTGTCTGCAGACATCGGTCGATATCAAATGTCACAGCTTGCTGACGAATTGGACTAAGACTTTGTCTCTCAAAGATTTGGCTTGAACTCATTCAGAGCCATTTGTTATCATCTGAGACAGATTGCTCCAGGGGTGGGGAGATATACGAGATATATCTAAAATTAATTACAAGCATTTCTGTCTCATCCAAAACTTTGCTGTCCCTGTCCTATTTCGCACCAAGTCCCGTTCACCCATCACCTCTGTGCTCGCTGCCCCGTGTCCTAACTCGCACCAAGTCCCGTTCACCCATCACCTCTGTGCTCGCTGTCCCTGTCCTATTTCGCACCAAGTCCCGTTCACCCATCACCTCTGTGCTCGCTGCCCCGTGTCCTAACTCGCACCAAGTCCCGTTCACCCATCACCTCTGTGCTCGCTGTCCCTGTCCTATTTTGCACCAAGTCCCGTTCACCCATCACCTCTGTGCTCGCTGCCCCATGTCCTAACTCGCACCAAGTCCTGTTCACCCATCACTCCTGTGCTCACTGTCCCTGTCCTATCTCACACCCAGTCCCGTTCACCCATCACCCGCTGTGCTCGCTGCCCCGTGTCCTAACTCGCACCAAGTCCCGTTCACCCATCACCTCTGTGCTCGCTGCCCCCTGTCCTATCTCACACCCAGTCCCGTTCACCCATCACCCGCTGTGCTCGCTGCCCCGTGTCCTAACTCGCACCAAGTCCCGTTCACCCATCACTCCTGTGCTCACTGTCTCTGTCCTAACTCGCACCAAGTCCCGTTCACCCATCACCCCCTGTGCTCGCTGCCCCGTGTCCTAACTCACACCCAGTCCCATTCACCCATCACCCTGTGCTCACTGCCCCGTGTCCTAACTCACACCAAGTCCCGTTCACCCATCACCCCTGTGCTCGCTGCCCCGTGTCCTAACTCACACCAAGTCCCGTTCACCCATCACCCCTGTGCTCACTGTCCCTGTCCTCACTCACACCAAGTCCCGTTCACCCATCACCCTGTGCTCACTGCCCCGTGTCCTAACTCACACCAAGTCCCGTTCACCCATCACCCCTGTGCTCGCTGCCCCGTGTCCTAACTCACACCAAGTCCCGTTCACCCATCACCCCTGTGCTCACTGTCCCTGTCCTAACTCACACCGTCCCGTTCACCCATCACCCCCTGTGCTCACTGCCCCGTGTCCTAACTCACACCCAGTCCCGTTCACCCATCACCCCCTGTGCTCACTGCCCCGTGTCCTAACTCACACCCAGTCCCGTTCACCCATCACCCGCTGTGCTCACTGCCCCGTGTCCTAACTCGCACCGAGTCCCATTCACCCATCACTCCCTGTGCTCGCTGCCCCGTGTCCTAACTCACACCAAGTCCCGTTCACCCATCACCCCTGTGCTCACTGTCCCTGTCCTAACTCACACCAAGTCCCGTTCACCCATCACCCCCTATGCTCACTGCCCCGTGTCCTAACTCGCACCAAGTCCTGTTCACCCATCACTCCTGTGCTCGCTGCCCCATGTCCTAACTCGCACCAAGTCCCGTTCACCCATCACCTCTGTGCTCACTGTCCCTGTCCTATTTTGCACCAAGTCCCGTTCACCCATCACCCCCTGTGCTCACTGCCCCGTGTCCTAACTCACACCCAGTCCCGTTCACCCATCACCCCCTGTGCTCACTGCCCCGTGTCCTAACTCACACCCAGTCCCGTTCACCCATCACCCCCTGTGCTCACTGCCCCGTGTCCTAACTCACACCCAGTCCCGTTCACCCATCACCCCCTGTGCTCACTGCCCCGTGTCCTAACTCACACCCAGTCCCGTTCACCCATCACTCCTGTGCTCACTGCCCCGTGTCCTAACTCACACCCAGTCCCGTTCACCCATCACCTCTGTGCTCGCTGCCCCGTGTCCTAACTCACACCCAGTCCCATTCACCCATCACCCCCTGTGCTCACTGCCCCGTGTCCTAACTCACACCCAGTCCCGTTCACCCATCACCCCCTGTGCTCACTGCCCCATGTCCTAACTCACACCCAGTCCCATTCACCCATCACCTCTGTGCTCACTGCCCCGTGTCCTAACTCACACCCAGTCCCGTTCACCCATCACCCCCTGTGCTCACTGCCCCGTGTCCTAACTCACACCCAGTCCCGTTCACCCATCACCCCCTGTGCTCACTGCCCCGTGTCCTAACTCACACCCAGTCCCATTCACCCATCACCTCTGTGCTCACTGCCCCGTGTCCTAACTCACACCAAGTCCCGTTCACCCATCACCCCCTGTGCTCACTGCCCCATGCCCTAACTCACACCCAGTCCCGTTCACCCATCACCTCTGTGCTCGCTGCCCTACATTGGCTCCAGGTTCGGCAATTTTCGATTTTAAAATTCTCATCCTCGTGTACAGCCCCAAATCATTGCCAATTATCCAGTAAAGGATTTGAATCCCTAAAATGCCAAAAGTGAATTGGTTTATGTTTATTATTTTACCAAAAGTACGCTTCACCTCCAGGGCCACTGGAGAATTTCTACAATTGGAATCAAGGGGACAAGAGGCTCAGGCGAGGGGCTAGAATTTGGCTCGGACTGCAGCACAACACACCATCACCTCCAATTCCCCCCTTCAATCACACACCATCCAGACTTTGAATTTTGCTTTATTCATTCACGGGTTGTGGGCGTCGCTGGCAGGGCCAGAATTCTTTGTCCATCACTAATTGCCCCAGAGAAGGTGTTGTTGAGCCACCTTTTGAAACTACGTGGCTTGATTGGCCATTTCAGAGGGCAGTTAAGAGTCAAACACATTGCTCTGGGTCTGGAGTCATATTTCGGACAGAAAGGATAAGAACGGCAGATTTCCTTCCCTAAAGGCCATTAGTGAACCAGATGGGTTTTTACGACAATCTGATACTTTAATGGTCACCAATATTAACACAAGCTTTTCTTTCCAGATTTGTTTTATTAATTGAATTTAAGTAGCTCAGCTGGTGGGATTTGAACTCTGAATCATTTGTCCAGGCATCTGGGTTTACAAGTCCAGCAACATAAGCACTATGCTGCTGAACCCATCAAAGATATCGCTGTTCCATCATTGTCACTGGGTCAAAAGCCTGAAATTCCCTCAGTAACAGTGTTGTGGGAGAACCTTCACCACA
The DNA here is from genome assembly GCF_052327205.1 of Somniosus microcephalus. Taxonomy (NCBI): domain Eukaryota; kingdom Metazoa; phylum Chordata; class Chondrichthyes; order Squaliformes; family Somniosidae; genus Somniosus; species Somniosus microcephalus. Next base: position 3,606,210 of record NC_141015.1, read on the forward strand.
CGACTGAAATGGCTCAAGATGAAGGTGCTCCATTTTCTCATGTTTAACTATGGATGGACAAGTAATACAGCCTTGACAGCGTCACCCACATCATGAGAGCAAATACATATAAATAATAAAGTGGGAATAAACCAATGATTTTGTAATTCACTGATTGAAACCAGGTGAAGCCTGTGATCAGAGCGGGGCACCATGCAAATTGTCTCACAACTTGGCTCACCAAATCTTTGATTATATGATTGCTACTGCCCATATTTTCCCAATTTCTCTATCCTTTCAAAAAGCGTTTGATCAAGTGCCACATAATTCCAACATTTGTATTGAAGTGGCATTGGCAGCATGGCTCGAGATTGGCTAAGAGACAGAAAGCAGAGAGTAGTGGTAAACGGTTGTTTTTCAGACCCATTCTGCAGTGATTTTCCCCAGCGGTCGGTGTTTGAACCATTGCTCCTTTCATGTATGTCACTGTCATGGACTTGGGTATACAGCACATAATTTCAAACACGGAAATGTTAATAAACAGTGAGAAGGATAGTAACAGACTTCAGGAGAACATCGAAAGAATGGAAAAATGGGCAGACGCATGACAGATACAATTTAACACGGAGAAGGGTGAAGTGATATATGTTGGTAGGAAGCATTAGCAGAGGTAATATAAACTAAACAGTACAATTTTAAAGCAGGTGCATGATCAGACAGACCTGGGGTCTACTTACACAACCTTTGAAGACGGCAGGACAAGTTGCAACAGCTATTAATGAAACATACGGAGTCCTTGGCTTTACAAACAGAGACATAGAGTAATAAAATCCAGGAAGACATGCTAACCTTCTATAAATCATTGGCGATGCCCTATCTGAGGTATTGTGTCCAATTCTGAGCATTTTCTTTGGCAAGCATGTCAAGGATTAGAGAATGTGTAGAGGGGATTTGCCAGAATGGTGCCAGGAATCTGGGAATTCAGTTACATGGAGAGACTAGAGAAGCTGGGATTGTCCTTTTTAGAGCAGCGAAGGTTAAGAATCAGAGACTTATAGAATCATAAAAAATTACTGCACAAAAGGAGGCCATTCGGCCCATTGTGTCTGCACCTGTCGAAAAAGAGCTATCCAGCCTAATCCCACTTTCCAGCTCTTGGTCCGTAGCCTGTAGGTTACAGCACTTCAAGTGCATATCCATGCACTTTTTAAATGTGATGAGGGTTTCTGCCTCTACCACCATTTCTGACAGTCAGTTCCAGATCCTTACCGCCCTCTGGGTGAAAACAATTCTACTTATATCCCCTGTAATCCTTCTACCAAATACTTTAATTCTATACCCCCAGTTATTGACCTATCTGCTAAGGGAAATAGATGGTTCCTATCCACTCTATCTAAGCCCCTCATAATTTTATACACCTCAATTAAATATCCCCTCAGCTTCCTCTGTTTTAAAGTAAACAACCCCAACCTATCCAAACTTTCCTCAAAGCTAAATGCCTCCAGTCCTGGCAATATCCTCGTAAATTTCGACTGTTCCGTCACTAGTGCAATCACATCTTTCCTGCAATGTTGTGACCAGAACTGTGCACAATACTCTAGCTGTGGCCTAACTCGTATTTAATACAATTCAAGTATAGCCTCCCTGCTCCTATGTTCTGTGCCTCGGCTAATAAAACAAAGTATGCCATATGCCTTCTTAAGTACCCTATCTACATATCCATTACTTTCAGGGATCCGTGGACATTCACTTCAAAGTCCCATTGTTCCTCTACACTTCTCATTACCCTACCATTTATTGTGTATTACCTTGCATTGTTAGCCCTCCCCCAATGCTTTACCTCACACTTGTCCGGATTGAATTCCATTTTCCACATTTCTGCCCACCTGACCAGTCCATTGCTAGCTTCCTGTAGTCTGCAGCTTCATTCCCCACTATCAACCATACAGCCTTAATCATTGTTCTTAATCGTGGCCCCAACATTGAAGTCTAAATCACTGATACATACCAAAAAAGCAGGTGACCCAGTACACAGCCCTGTGGAACCCCACTGGAAACACCCTCCCACTCCCAAAACATCTGTCAACCATAACACTTTGCTTCCTGCCACTGAGCCAATTTTGAATCCAACTTGTCACTTTTCCTTTGATGATATGGGCTTTTACTTTTTTGACGTAACTGCCATGTGGGACCTTGTCAAAGGCGTTGCTAAAATCTATGTGAACTACATCAAATACACGCCCCTCATCGATCCTCCTCGATATTTGCAGAAAAGTTCAATTAAGCTGGTCAGACACGAGCGTACCTTAACAAATTCATGCTGGCTGTCCTTGATTAATCCGTGCCTTTCTAAATGCTGATTTATAGTGTCCATCTGAATTTTTCCAATAATTTTTCCAGCACTGAGTTTAGGCTGACTGGCCTGTCATTGGTCAATCCCTTTCTCCTTTTTAAACAATGTTAGCAGTGCTTCAGTCCTCTGGCCCCACGTCTGTGGCCAGTGAGGTTTGGAAAATGATGATCTGAACCTCCACTATTTCCTCCCTTGCCTCTCTCAGTAGCCTGGGGTAGACTTCATCCGAGCCTCGCGATTGACCTAATTTCAACTATGCTAAACCCCTTAATATTTCCTCTTTCACTATGTTTATCTTATCTAATATTTCCCACTCCACCTTAATGACAACATTTGCATTGTCCCACTATTCTTTGAAGAAAAATGCTATGTATTTATTAAGAACCACACCCACATCTTCCTCCTCCACACACAGATTACCTTTTTGGTCACTAATAGACCATATTCTTTCCTTAGTTATCGTCTTATGAACAATTTTGGGTTTTCCTTGATTTTACCTGACCATATTTTAACATGCCCTCGCTTTGCTTTCCTAATTTCCTTTTTAATTTCAAACCCCTGCACTTCCGATACTCCTCTAGGCTTTCTGTAGTATTTCACTCTCGGTATCTGACAACATTTACTTTTTTTTCCTTAACCTACACTGTATGCTCCTTGACATCCGGGGGTGGGGGGGGTGGTTATAGATGTGGGAGTCCCACCCTTTTTCTTTGTGGGATGGTGTTGTCTCTGAACTCTCACTATCTCCTCCTTGAATGCCTCCCACTGGTCTGACACTGATTGACCTTCAAGAAGCTGTTTTCAGTCCACTTTGGCTAAATCACATCTCAGCTTAGTAAAATTGGCCTTTCCCACGTTGAGAACTTTTACACCGGGTCTATCTTTGTCCTTTTCCATAAGGGGAGACTTAATTTGATGCTCAAAATCATGATAGGTTTTGATAGAGTAAGTAAGTCTGCTTCTAGTGACAGAATGTTGGGTAACCAGAGGACACAGATTTAGGTTAATTGGCATAAGAACCAGAGCAGAGACGAGCAGAATTTTCTTTACGCAGTGAGTTGTTTTGATCTGGAAAGCACAGTCTGAGAACGTGGTGGATACAGATTCAATAGTAACTTTCGAAACCGAATTGGATAATTAGTTGAAGGGGAAATTTTTACAGTGCTCTGGAGAAAGAGTAGAATTATTTTGATAGCTCTTTCAAAGAGATGATATGGACAGGATGGGACGAATGGCCTCCTATAGTGCTATACCATTCTATGATTCTATGAGCAAGAGAGAGGGAGAGAGAAGGGGGAGAGAGCACGACAAAGTGAGAAATAAAAATAGAGACAGAAAGACTGGGAGAGTTCCAATGATAAAGAAATTAAATTTCCAATGGTGAATTACATAAATACCCGAAGGGGAGCAATTTGCAGGAATATGGGAAAAGAGAAGGGGAATGGGACTATTTTGAGGGATGAGGCCATGGTGAGATATGATCTTAAGGAGAAGCATATTAAGATCGAGGCATTGCCGGATCGGGAGCAAGTGTTTGTCAGCTATCACAGTGGTGATGGGTGAACGGGACATTGTGTGATTTGGGATATGGGCTGCAGAGTTTTGGATGAGCTCTGGTTCATGGAGGCTTGTAACTGGGAGGCTGACCAGGAGGGTATTGGAAAGTCAAGGCTGGATTTAACAAATGCACGAAAGAGGGTTTTATGCAGCGGAAGGACTGAGTTGGGGCGGAGATGGGTGATATTGTGGCGCTGATGGTAGGCAACACTGGTGACTCAGATGATTACAGATTTAATTGCTGGTATCGAGACTTAACAGGGACAAAAACAGCAGCAGAGGGGGAGAGTAAATTACAAGAACAGGAAAACAGATAGCAAAGGTTTGCAGAGTTAATTGTTAGATACAGAGATGTACCTGGAACAACAACAGCAATAAGGCGGGCAGAGTAAGTGACAAGAACAGTAATGCAGTTAAACATGATTTATAGAATTAATAGCTGGATAGAGAGACTTACCAGGGACACCAACAGCAGCAAGGAAGGGATAGTAAAAATATTGAATAATCTTAAGTGCGTATTGGATCCGCCCGTCTAAAGGTAGATAAATATAATATTCAAAAAGAATGACAATATCCGAGATGAAACTTCTGCCTGCTATTGTAACATTCCAACCTCCGTTTCTCAGATTCTGATCCATTGCTTTAACATTCAAATCTACTTTTCTCAGATTCTGCTCCATTATTGTAACATTCCAATCTACAGTTCTCAGATTACGACTCCAGCTTTGTGGAGCAGCACACTCATTCCTGATGGTGCTGGAGGTGATGCGCCCACTGACACAGAGGGATAACACATTGAAAGGAGTCCCTTATTAACAGAAGAGAGAATCAATGCACTGCTATAATTAGAGTCCATGTAGACTGACATTAATTACAGTCACTGAACAAACAGCTTCAGTTAACCCGTGGACACTGACATTAATTACAGTCACTGAACAAACAGTTTCAGTTAACCCCTTTCAATCCAAAACTTTTTGTACCAAAGTAAAGTAGAACATTTACCCGGTCCATATAGGATTTATGCGGGTTGCTGAGGGAAGGAATGGTGGAAATAGTGCAGGCTCTGACCTGAATCTCTCAATCCTCCTTGGATATGGGGGTGGTGCGAGAGGACTGGAGGGTTGCAATTGTTACACCCTGGATAGAGGGATAAAACCTGTAACTGCAGGCCAGTCAACCTAACGTTGGTGGTGAGGAAAGTTCGAGAGGCCATATTCCAGGAGAAAATTATCTGTCATTTGCATAAATGACAACCAGCACAGATTGTTTTCAAGTCTAAGAGTGTCTGACAAACTTGATTGAGTTCAGTGATGAAGTTAGGGAGATTTTTATTGAGGGCAGTGGGGTTGGTGTTGTGTATATGGACTTTCAAAAGCCGTTTGATAAAGTGACATTTAATAGCCTTGATAGGGAAAAGGAAACCCATGAGGTTAAAGGGGCAGTGGCTGCGTGGATGTGACTTTGGCTGAGGCACAGATAACAGAGAGTAGTGGTGAACGGTTGTTTTCAGACAGAATGGAAATGTACAGTGGTGTCCCCCAGGGGTCGATATTAGGGCCAATGCTCATATTGATAGATATTAATGGCCTGGACCTAAGTCTAAAGGCAATATTTCAAAGTTTGGAGATGGCACAGAACTCAAAAATGACATAAACAGTGAGGAGAGTAGCAGGAATGGGCAGAAACAAGTCAGATAAAATTTAATACAAAGAAATGTGAAGTGATACACTTTGGGAAGAAAATGAGGAGAGGCAATATAAGATAAATGGTACAATTTTAAATGTAGTGCAGGTACAGATAGACCTGGGAGTTTATGTGCACAAATCGTTGAAGGGGCAGAACAAGTAGCTAAGATTGTTAAAAACTCATACAGGATCTTTGGCTTTATTAATTGAGGCATAAAGTACAAAAGCAAGGAAGTTATGCGAAACCTCTATAGTTAGGCCTGAGCTGGAATATTGCCTCCAATTCTGGGCACCACAATTTATGAAGGATGTCAAGGCCTTGGAGAAGGCGCAGAGGGGATTTACGGAAATGGTGCAGGAAATTAGAAGTTTCAGTTATATGGAGAGGCTGGAGAAGCTGAGATTTTTCCCCTTCGTGCAGAGAAGGTTTAGGGGAGATTTAATAGAGGTGTTCAAGGGTTTGGATAGAGTAAGTAATGAGAAACTGTTTCCAGTGGCAGAACGGTCAGTAACCAGGAGACACAGATTTAAGATCATTGGCAAAAGAACCAGAGGGAAGATGAGGAGAATCTGTTTTACGCAGCAAGGTGTTGTGATCTGGAATGCACTGCCTGGAAAGGTGATCAAAGCAGATTCATTAATAACTTTCAAATGTGACGGAGTCAATACTGGAAATGAGGATTTTGCAGGGCTATGGGAATAAAACAGGGGAGTGGGACTAATTCAATAGCTCTTTCAAAGAGCCGGCAGAGGCTCGATGGACCAAAAGGCTGTATGATTCTGTGATTCTGTGATCACCGAAGCCATTGAGTCCTTGCCTCGTGTGTAGAATCGGCGTTCTGCAGCTTTTGAGCCAGATTCTAATCGTTACTTGTACTCTGATAAAGGCGATAGCAGAAAATCAAACACAATGAGCTGGTGAGAAAAGGGGTGTTGATAATTTATAAATACATTTAAAAAAAACTGAAAACATGAAATAATTATGAGGCCAAAAGTAGGAGCCATGAATATAAGATGGTCAAAAATAAATCCAATAGGGAACTCAGGAGAAACTTCTGCAGCCAGAGAGTGGTGAGAACTCACTACCACAGGGAGTAGTGGAGGCGAATAGCATAGATGCTTTTCAGGGGAAACGAGAAAAACAGATGAAGGAGAAAGGAATAGACGGTTACGCTGATCGTGTTAGATGAAGGGGGTGGGAGGACGCTCACGTGGAGCAAAAAGGTGGGAACAGAGCAGTTGGTCTGAATGGCCTGTTTCTGTGCTGTACATTTTTTGTAACATGATGTCCCACTCTGATCACAGGCCTTGCCTGGTTTCAATCAGTGAAGTACAAATCATTGATGTTATTCCATTTTATTATTTATTTTTGTTTTTTCTCAGGATATGGGTGACGCTGTCAAGGCCGGTATCACTTGCCCATCCCTAGTTACCCATGATAAAATGGTGGGCCTTCATCTTGAGCCACTGTAGTCTGTGTGGTGAAGGTGCTCCCACAATTCTGTTATTGAAATAATTTCAGACTTTTGACCCAGTGACAAGGAAGGAATGGTAATATATGTCCAAGTCCAGATGGCCTGTGACTTGGAGTGGGGATAGGGGAACTTGGAGGTGATGGTGTTGTGTGCTACAGGCCGAGCCGAATATACCCCCTGCCCTGTGCCTATTACCTCATTGATGCGAATTGTCGGAATCAAAGTGTTATCCCGGGGTGCAAAGTTTTTACGGTAAAAAAGTAAACACAAGTTAATGTTTTGCATTTTGGGGATACAATTCCTTTACTGAGCACTTGGCAATGAGTTGGCATTGAACACGAGGATGGGAGTTTAAAAATCAAGGCTTTGCCAGATCGGGTGCCAATGTAGGTTGGCGATCACAGGGGTGATGGGTGAATGGGACTTGGTGCGATTTAGGACACGGGCAGCCGAGATTTGGTTGACCTCAACTTTACCAAGGCTGCAATGTGGGAGGTCCACCAGGAGGGCATTAGAATAGTCGTGTCCATATGTAACCAAGGCATGGTTGAGGGTTTCAGCAAAAGATGAGCTCAGGCGGATCGCTGGGGGTGGGGTTTGTGTGGACAGGCGATGCTATGGAGAGTGCAGTAGCGATCTTGCTGATGGAGAGGATATGCGGTCGGGAGTTCAGCTCAGGGACAAATACAAGCCCGAGGATGTCAACAATCGGGTTCAGCCTCAGACTGTGGCTGAGCAGAGGGATGGAGTTAAAGCCTGGGACCAGTTGAGGGAGATCACAATAGGAAATGTCCGTGAAACCTCGTGGGGTTCAATAGCAATGCTCAGCACCGACCCATGAAGGAACTACCTGAGGAACTTGAACTCAGCGAGAGGCAGAACCTTCTCGGTGATCAGAAAGATATTTGTAATAACAGGACTAACCAACATAAACAATGTCGCTGTGTTTAATGCTCAGGTATGTGAGGCGAGGGGAATGGAAAGCATCTGAGTGTAAACTGTTCCCCCAGCAGATAGAGCATGGGTTAGGTACAGAGTAAATCTCCCTCTACACTGTCCCGTCAAACACACCCAGGGCAGGTACAGCACGGGTTAGATACAGAGTAAAGCTCCCTCTACACTGTCCCGTCAAACACACCCAGGGCAGGTACAGCACGGGTTAGGTACAGAGTAAAGCTCCCTCTACACTGTCCCGTCAAACACACCCAGGGCAGGTACAGCATGGGTTAGGTACAGAGTAAAGCTCCCTCTACACTGTCCCGTCAAACACACCCAGGGCAGGTACAGCACGGGTTAGATGCAAAGTAATGCGTCCACTACATTGTACCATCAAACATACCCAGGGCAGGTGCAGCACGTGTTAGATACAGGGTAAGTCTTCCTCTACGCTGTCCCATAACAATCTCCTGGGTCAGGTACAGCACGGGTTAGATAGAGAGTAGAGTTCCCTCTACAGTCCCCCATCAAACACTCCCACGGCAGGTACATCACGGGTTAGATAAAGAGTAAAGCATCCTCTACATTGTCCCATCAAACACTCCCTGGGTAGGTGCAATAAGGGTTAGATACAGATAAAAGCACCCTCTACACTCTCCCATGAACACAGCTGGTGCAGGTACAGCATGGGTTAGATAGAGAGTAAAGCTCCCTCTTCACTGTATCATCAAACACTGCCAGGGCAGGTACAGCATGGGTTAGATACTCGGAGCAGGGAGCAGCATGGTGAGGAGCCCGGTATAAAAACCGGAGGCACCAGCGAAGCCAGAGCACTCGGAGCAGGGAGCAGCGTGGTGAGGAGCCCGGTATAAAAACCAGAGGCACCAGCGAGGCCAGAGCACTCGGAGCCGGGAGCAGCGTGGTGAGGAGCCCGGTATAAAAACCGGAGGCACCAGCGAGGCCAGAGCACTTGGAGCAGGGAGCAGCATGGTGAGGAGCCCGGTATAAAAACCGGAGGCACCAGCGAGGCCAGAGCACTCGGAGCAGGGAGCAGCGTGGTGAGGAGCCCGGTATAAAAACCGGAGGCACCAGCGAGACCAGAGCACTCGGAGCAGGGAGCAGCGTGGTGAGGAGCCCGGTATAAAAACCGGAGGCACCAGCGAGGCCAGAGCACTCGGAACAGGGAGCAGCGTGGTGAGGAGCCCGGTATAAAAACCGGAGGCACCAGCGAGGCCAGAGCACTCGGAGCAGGGAGCAGCGTGGTGAGGAGCCCGGTATAAAAACCGGAGGCACCAGCAAGGCCAGAGCACTCGGAGCAGGGAGCAGCGTGGTGAGGAGCCCGGTATAAAAACCGAAGGCACCAGCGAGGCCAGAGCACTCGGAGCAGGGAGCAGCGTGGTGAGGAGCCCGGTATAAAAACCGGAGGCACCAGCGAGGCCAGAGCACTCGGAGCAGGGAGCAGCGTGGTGAGGAGCCCGGTATAAAAACCGAAGGCACCAGCGAGGCCAGAGCACTCAGAGCAGGGAGCAGCGTGGTGAGGAGCCCGGTATAAAAACCGGAGGCACCAGCGAGGCCAGAGCACTCGGAGCAGGGAGCAGCGTGGTGAGGAGCCCGGTATAAAAACCGAAGGCACCAGCGAGGCCAGAGCACTCGGAGCAGGGAGCAGCGTGGTGAGGAGCCCGGTATAAAAACCGGAGGCACCAGCGAGGCCAGAGCACTCGGAGCAGGGAGCAGCGTGGTGAGGAGCCCGGTATAAAAACCGGCGCGACCAGCGAGGCTTACCAACTCAGCAGCGGGGAGAGAGGTAAAAAGTAATCAGTGTGTGACGTCACCAGGGAGCAGGTAGGTGATTGGTTGGTGAGTATTTCTCTTTTTTCAATACAAGCTTGAATTCTGTGGTGTTAAATTTCTGTGGTGTAGTGGGGACAGTTGGTAAATAAAGCGCCCTAGAGTATACCTGTAACTGGGGTATTGAATAAATTTTTAAATTAATTAAAGGAGTAAGTCATGGCAGGAGAGTTCAGACCCGTGTTCTGCTCCTCTTGCTCCATGTGGGAAGTCAGGGATGCTGCCAGTGTCCCTGACGACCATGTGTGTGGGAAATGCATCCAGTTGCAGCTACTTGTAGACCGCATTGCGGCGCTCGAGCTGCGGGTGGATGAATTTTGGAGCATGCGCGATGCTGAGAGGCTCGTGGATAGCACGTTTAGCGAGTTGTTCACGCCTCAGAGTAGGGCAGCACAGGGGGTGACCATCAGGTGGAGCAACAAAGGCAGGCAGGTAGTGCAGGGAACCCCTGCGGACATCCCCCTTTCAAACAGGTATACCAAGTTGGATACTGTTGAGGGGGATGACTCACCAGGGGAAGGCAGCAGCAGCCAACTTCCTGGCACTGGGGGTGCTCCTGCTGCCCAGGAAGGGGGGAAAAAGAGTGGGAGAGCAATAGTGGTAGGGGATTCTATAGTAAGGGGAACAGATAGGCGTTTCTGTGGCCGTAGACGTGAATCCAGGATGGTTTGTTGCCTCCCTGGTGCCAGGGTCAAGGATGTCACTGAGCGGCTGCAGGGCATTCTGGAGGGGGAGGGTGAACAGCCAGTGGTCGTGGTCCACATTGGTACCAACGACATAGGTAAAAAGAGGGATGAGGTCCTGCAGCAAGAATTTAGTGAGCTAGGTGAAGGGGTAAAGAGCAGGACCTCAAGGGTTGTAATCTCTGGATTACTCCCAGTGCCACGTGCTAGTGAGTATAGGAATAGGAAGATAGAACAGATGAATGCATGGCTAAAGGGATGGTGCAGGGGGGAGGGCTTTAGTTTCCTGGATCACTGGGTCTGCTTCTGGGAAAGGTGGGACTTGTACAAGTCGGACGGTTTACACCTGAACCAGAGGGGAACCAATATCCTTGCGGGGAGGTTTGCTAGCACTGCTGGGGGGGGGTTAAACTAACTTGGCAGGGGGATGAGGTACAGAGTGGAGCTATAGTAGGGGGTGATTAACAGCCAAATACAGAGGGAAAAACAAGTCAGCTGGGAAGGCAGAGCAAATATGTGAAGGCAAAAGAGAATATGGCAGGGCTGGAAGGCATTTATTTTAATGCAAGGAGTCTTGCAAATAAGGTGGATGAACTGAAGTTGTTGTTGAACACATGGGAGTACGATATTGTTGCTATCACGGAGACATGGTTGAGGGAGGGTCAGGACTGGCAGCTCAATATTCCGGGGTATAGAATCTTCAGGCGAGACAGAGGGGGGTGTAAAAGGGGAGGGGGTGTTGCAATATTAATTAAGGAGGCAATTACTGCTGTAAGGAGGGATGATATATTAGCGGGTTCCTCTAATGAGGCCATATGGGTAGAACTTAAAAACAAAAAGGGGGCAAGCACTTTGCTGGGAGTGTACTATAGGCCCCCAAACAGTCAGGGGGAGATAGAGGAACAGATATGTAGGCAAATCTCAGAAAAGTGCGAAAATAATAGGGTAATAATAGTGGGGGATTTCAACTTCCCCAATATAAATTGGGATAGTCAGAGTGTGAAAGGCTTAGAGGGTGCAGAATTCTTAAAGTGCATCCAGGAGAGCTTTTTGAGCCAACATGTAGAAAGTCCTACAAGAGAGGGGGCGGTACTGGACCTAATTCTGGGGAATGTAGCCGGGCAAGTGGTGGAAGTATCAGTAGGAGAGCATTTTGGCGACAGTGACCATAATTCGGTGAAATTTAAGGTGGTCATGGAAAAAGACAAAGACGGCCCGGAAATAAGGGTTCTAAATTGGGGGAAGGCCGATTTTAATATGATAAGGCAGGATCTGGCCAAAGTGGACTGGGAGCAGCTACTTATAGGAAAATCCACATCAAAACAGTGGGAGACTTTCAGAAGGGAAATAGAGAGAGTACAACGCCAACATGTTCCTGTAAAGGTCAAGGGTGGGACCAACAAGCAAAGGGAACCTTGGATGACAAGGGATATACAAAAATGCATTAGAAATAAAAGGGGGGCTTTTGGCAGTTACAAAAGACTAAAGACGGAAGAAGCCCTAGAGGAGTATAAAAAGTGCAGGGGCATACTTAAAAAAGAAATTAGGAGGGCGAGTAGGGGCCATGAAATAACACTGGCGAGCAAAATAAAGGAAAATCCTAAGATGTTTCATAAGTATATTAAGGGCAAGAGGATAACCAGGGAAAGGATAGGGCCCATTAAGGACCAAAGTGGCAATCTGTGTGTAGAGCCAGATGATGTAGGCGGGGTTTTAAATGAATTTTTTGCATCTGTGTTCACTATGGAGAAAGACGATGCAGACATAGAAATCGGGCAAGGGGACTGTGACATACTTGAACATATTAGCATCGAGAGGGAGAAGGTGCTAGTGGTTTTAGCAGGCCAAAAAGTGGATAAATCCCCAGGCCCGGACGAGATGTATCCCAGGCTGCTGTGGGAGGCAAAGGAGGAGATTGCAGGGGCTCTGACACAAATTTTCAGAACCTCTCTGGCCACAGGGGATGTACCAGAGGACTGGAGAACAGCTAACGTAGTACCATTATTCAAGAAGGGTAGCAGGGATAAACCAGGGAATTAAGGCCAGTGAGCCTAACATCTGTGGTAGGGAAATTATTGGAAAAAATTCTGAGGGACAAAATTAGTCTCCACTTGGAGAGGCAAGGATTAATCGGGGATAGTCAGCATGGCTTTGTCAAGGGTAAATCATATCTGACAAATCTGATTGAATTTTTCGAGGGGGTGACTAGAGGGGTGGATGAGGGAAATGCTGTGGATGTGGTTCACATTGACTTCAGTAAAGCTTTTGACAAAGTCCCGCATAGGAGACTGGTCAAGAAGTTAAGGGCCCATGGGATCCAGGGTGCCTTGGCGCATTGGATCCTAAACTGGCTGAGTGGCAGGAGGCAGAGGGTGATGGTCGAAGGTTGCTTTTGTGACTGGAAGCCTGTGTCCAGTGGGGTACCTCAGGGATCGGTGCTGGGTCCCTTGTTGTTTGTGATCTACATAAATGATTTGGATGAGAATGTAAAAGGTATGATCAGTAAGTTCGCAGATGACACGAAAATTGGTGGGGTGGTAAATTGCGAGGAGGAAAGCCTCAGGCTACAGGACGATATAAACGGGTTGGTCAGATGGGCGGAAAAGTGGCTGAAGGCTTTGTATCTTAATGCTAGAAGCATTAGGAACAAGGTGGATGAATTAGTTGTGGAAATAGAGGTAAACAAGTATGATTTGATTGGGATTACAGAAACGTGGCTGCAGGGTGGGCAAGGCTGGGAACTTAACATCCAGGGATATACAATATTTAGGAAGGATCGGCAAAAAGGTAGGGGAGGTGGGGTAGCATTGCTGGTAAAGGAGGGGATTAATGCAATGGAAAGGAAGGATATTAACTCGGATGAAACGGAATCTGTATGGGTAGAAATGAGAAATAGAAAGGGGAGGAAAACGTTAGTGGCTGTGATATATAGGCCTCCAAATAGTAATATGGAGGTGAGGGAAGGCATAAAAAGGGAAATTAGAGAAGCGTGCGATAAGAGCACAGCTGTCATCATGGGTGACTTTAATTTACATATTGATTGGACTACCCAAATTAGTAAAAATTCTGAGGAGGAGGAATTCCTGGAATGTTTTCGGGACGGTTATCTGGACCAATATGTCGAGGAGCCGACTCGAGATCAGGCCATTTTAGACTGGGTATTGTGCAATGAGAAGGGACTTATCAGCAATCTTCTTGTACGAGGCCCCTTGGGTCAGAGCGATCATAATATGATCGAGCTCTCAGTCGAGATGGAGAGTGAGGAAATTGAATCAGAGACTAAGGTCCAGAACTTAAATAAAGGGAATTACGAGGGTAAGATTGATTGGGTGGTGTTTCTGGGGGTATTGACAGTGGATAGACAATGGCAAGCATTCAAAGATAGAATGGAAGAATTCCAGAACATGTTTATACCGGTTTGGCATAAAAATAAACCTAAAAAGGTGACTCAACCGTGGATAACGAGGGAAATTAGGGACAGCATAAAATCAAAAAAAAGGGCATATCAACTGGCAAAAAAAAGCACCAGACCGGAAGATTGGGGGCAGTACAGGATACAGCAAAAGAGGACAAAGGGATTAATCAGGAAGGGGAAAATAGAATACAAAAGTAAACTTGCAGCAAACATAAAGACAGACTGCAAAAGCTTTTATCGGTATATCAGGAGGAAAAGACTGGTAAAATCCCAAGTCGGTCCCTTGCAGTCCGATTCGGGAGAATATATAATGGAGAATAAGGAAATGGCAGACCAATTAAACTCATACTTTGGTTCTGTATTCACAAAGGAGGACACAAATAACCTCCCAGGAATATCGGCAAACATAGGGACTAATGAGAGGGAGGAGCTGACAGAAATTAGTATCTCTAGGGATATGGTGTTGGGTAAGTTGAGGGGACTGAAGGCCGACAAATCCCCGGGGCCTGATAAACTACATCCTAGGGTACTTAAGGAGGTGGCCCTGGAGATAGCAGATGCTCTAAGGATCATCTTCCGGAACTCCATTGACTCGGGAACAGTACCCGTGGATTGGAGGGTAGCTAATGTTACCCCAATATTTAAAAAGGGGGGTAGAGAGAAAGCAGGGAATTATAGACCAGTAAGCCTTACATCGGTTGTGGGCAAAATGCTAGAGTCCATTATTAAGGATAAAATAGCGGAGCACTTGACAAATGGGGAAAGGATCGGACAGAGTCAACATGGATTTACAAAGGGTAAATCGTGTTTGACTAATCTGCTGGAATTTTTTGAGGAAGTAACTGGTAAAATAGATGGGGGAGAGCCAGTGGATGTGGTGTACCTTGACTTCCAGAAAGCCTTCGATAAGGTTCCACACAAAAGATTATCATGCAAAATTAAGGCTCATGGGATTGGGGACAAAGTATTAACGTGGATAGAGAACTGGCTGGCGGATAGAAAACAGAGAGTTGGAATAAACGGCTCATTTTTGGAGTGGCAGGCAGTGACCAGCGGGGTGCCGCAAGGATCTGTCCTGGGACCCCAGCTGTTCACAATATATATAAATGATCTGGATCAGGGAATTGGATGCAATATTTCCAAATTCGCTGACGACACTAAACTAGGAGGAGGGGTGGGCTCTGATGAGGATGTCAGGAGGCTACAGTGCGATTTGGACAGGTTGGGGGAATGGGCGGATACGTGGCAGATGCACTATAATGTGGATAAATGTGAGGTTATCCACTTTGGGGGTAAAAACAGGAGGGTAGATTATTATCTAAATGGCAATAGATTGGGAGATGGGGAAGTGCAGAGGGACCTGGGTGTTCTTGTGCACCAGTCACTGAAGGAGAGCATGCAGGTGCAACAGGCGATTAAGAAGGCAAATGGTATGTTGGCCTTCATATCAAGGGGGTTCGAGTATAGGAATAGGGATACCTTACTACAGCTGTACAAGGTGCTGGTGAGACCGCATCTGGAGTATTGTGTACAGTTTTGGTCGCCCCATCTGAGGAAGGATGTTCTTGCCATGGAAAGAGTGCAACGGCGATTCACCAGGCTGATACCTGGAATGGCGGGAATGACCTACGAAGAGAGATTAAATAGTTTGGGCTTGTACTCACTGGAGTTTAGAAGATTGAGAGGGGATCTCATCGAAATATATAAAATTATGGCAGGCCTGGACAGGCTGAATTCAGAGAGAATGTTTCCAATGGCCGGGGAGCACAGAACCAGGGGCCACAGTCTAAAAATAGCGGGCAAATCATTTAAAACAGAGATGAGGAAGAATTTCTTCACTCAAAGAGTGGTGAGCCTGTGGAATTCCCTGCCACAGAGGGCTGTGAAGGCTAATTCAATAAATATTTTCAAGAGAGAATTGGATATATTTCTGAAGGCTAAGGGGATTAAGGGTTACGGAGAAAAGGCGGGGACGGGGTACTGAACTGGTAAGATCAGCTATGATCTCAGACGAAGATCAGCCATGATCTCATTGAATGGCGGAGCAGGCTCGAAGGGCCGAATGGCCTACTCCTGTTCCTATCTCTATGTTTCTATGTTTCTAACCCTGAAAAGTGCGAGGTGATGCATTTTGGACGGACAAATAAGGCAAGGGAATACACAATGAGTGGTAGGACCCTAGGAAGTACAGAGGGTCAGAGGGACCTTGGTGTACATGTGCATAGATCCCTGAAGGCAGCGGAACAGGTAGATAAGGTGGTTAAAAAGGCATATGGGATACTTGCCTTCATTAGCCGAGGCATAGAATATAAGAGCAGGGAGGTTATGATGGAGCTGTACAAAACGCTGGTGAGGCCACAGCTGGAGTACTGTGTGCAGTTCTGGTCGCCTCACTATAGGAAGGATGTGATTGCTTTGGAGAGGGTGCAGAGAAGATTCACCAGGATGTTACCTGGGATGGAGCGCCTCAGCTATGAAGAAAGACTAAACAGGCTGGGGTTGTTTTCCTTGGAGCAAAGGAGGCTGAGGGGGGACCTGATTGAGGTGTACAAAATGATGAGGGGCATAGATAGGGTAGATAAAGAGGAACTTTTCCCCTTAGTAGGGGGGTCAATAACAAGGGGGCATAGATTCAGGGTAAGGGGCAGGAGATTTAGAGGGGATTTGAGGAGGAACTTTTTCACCCAGAGGGTGGTTGGAATGTGGAACTCAATGCCTGAAAGAGTGGTAGAGGCAGGAACCCTCACAACATTCAAGAAGCATTTGGATGAGCACTTGAAATGCCATTGCATACAGGGCTATGGACCAAATGCTGGAAAATGGGATTAGACTGGACAGGGATGGATGGGCGGCGCAGACACGATGGGCTGAAGGGCCTCTTTCTGTGCTGTATAACTCTATGACTCTCTATGAGAGTAAGTCTCCCTCTAAGCTGTCCCATCCAAATCTCCTGGGTCAGGTACAGCATGGGTTTGATAGAGAGTAGAGTGCCCTCTACACTTTCCCATCAAACACTCCCAGGGCAAGTACAGCACGGGTAAGATAGAGAGTAAAGCTGCCTCTAAAGCGTCCCAACAAACACTTCTAGGGCAGTTATGCCACAGGATCGATACAGTGTAAAGCTCCCTCTACACTGCCCAATCAAACAAACCCATGGCAGTTACATCTAGGTTAGGATAAAGAGAAAAACTCCCTATACACTGTCCCATCAAACACTCCCAGAGCAGGTGCAACACGCATTACATACAGAGTAAAGCTCCCTCAAAACTGTCTGATCAAACCTTCCCAGGGCTGGTACAGCACGGGTTAGATAGAGTAAAGTACCCTCTACATTGTCCCATCAAACATTCCCAGGGCAGGTACAGCACGAGTTAGATACAGAGTAAAGCTCACTCTACACTGTCCCATCAAACATTCCCAGGGCAGATACATCACCGGTTAGATACAGAGTAAAGCTCCCTCTACACTCTTCCATCAAACACTCCTGGGGCAGTTACAGCGCAGGTAAGATACAGATAAAGCTCCCTCTACATTGTCCCATCAAACACTCTCAGGGCTAGTTCAGCAAGGGTTAGATACAGAGTAAAAATAACTCTTCACTTTCCTATCCAGCACTCCCAGGGCAGGTACAGAACTGGTTAGATAGTGAGTAAAGATCCCTCTACACTGTCCCATCAAACACACCAAGGGCATATACAGCACGGGTTAGATACAGAGTAAAGCTCCCTCTACACTGTCCCATTAAACACTCCCGGGGCAGGTACAGCACCGGTTAGATACAAAGTAAAGCTCCCTCTACACTGTCCCATCAAACACTGCCGGGGCAGGTACAGCACGGGTTAGATACAGAGTAAAGCTCCCTCTACACTGTCCCATTAAACACTCCCGGGGCAGGTACAGCACGGGTTAGATACAGAGTAAAGCTCCCTCTACACTGTCCCATCAAATACTCGCAGGCACGGTCAGCACCGGCTAGATACAGAGTAAAGCTCCCTCTACACTATCTCATCAAATACTTCTAGGGCATGTACATCATGGGTTAGATATAGAGTTAAGCTCACTCTACAGTCTCATCAAACACTCCCAGGGCAGTTGCCACACGAGCGTGATAGAAAGTAAATCTCCTTCTATACTGCTCCTTCAAACACTCTCAGAGCAGGTACAGCACAGGTTAGATAAAGAGTAAAGCTCTCTCTCCACTCTCCCATCAAAAACTACCAATTCAGGTACAGCATAGGTTAGATACAGTGTAAAGCTCCCTCTATACTGCTCCTTCAAACATTCCCAGTGCAGGTACAGCACGGGATGCATAAAGAATATAGCTCTCTACAATGTCCCATCAAACACTCCCAGAGCAAGTACAGCATGGGTTAGATACAGAGTAAAGCTCCCTCTACACTGTCCCAAACACTCCCAGTGCAGATACAGCACGGGTTTGATAGAGAGTAAAGTTCCCTCTACAATGTCCCACCAAACACTCCCAGGGCAGGTACAGCACGGATTAGGTACAGAGTATAGCTCCCTCTACATTGTCCCACCAAACACTCCGAGGGCTAGTGCAGCACAGGTTAGATACAGAGGTAAGCTCCATCTACAGTGTCCCATCTACACTCCTGGGGCAGGTACAGCTCCCTCTCTCTCCACAGTCTGTCTCTCTCCCTCTCTGTCCACAGTCTGTCTCTCTCCCTCTCTCTCCATAGTCTGTCTCACTCCCTCTCTCTCCACAGTCTGTCTCTCTCCCTCCCTCTCCACAGTCTGTCTCTCTCCCTCTCTCCACATTCTGTCTCTCTCCCTCTCTCCACAGTCTGTCTCTCCCTCTCTCTCCACAGTTTGTCTCACTCCCTCTCTCGCCACAGTCTGTCTCTCTCCCTCTCTCTCCACAGTCTGTCTCACTCCCTCTCTCTCCACAGTCTGTCTCTCTCCCTCTCTCTCCACAGTCTGTCTCTCTCCCTCTCTCCACATTCTGTCTCTCTCCCTCTCTCTCCACAGTCTGTCTCTGTCCCTCTCTCTCCACAGTCTGTCTCTCTCCCTCTCTCTCCACAGTCTGTCTCTCTCCCTCTCTCTCCACAGTCTGTCTCACTCCCTCTCTCTCCACAGTCTGTCTCTCTCCCTCTCTCTCCACAGTCTGTCTCTCTCCCTCTCTCTCCACAGTCTGTCTCTCTCCCTCTCTCCCCACAGTCTGTCTCTCTCCCTCTCTCTCTCCAGTCTGTCTCTCTCCCTTTCTCTCCACAGTCTGTCTCTCTCCCCACGGTCTGTCTCTCTCTCTCTCTCTCTCACTCTGGACAGTCCGTCTCTCTCACTTGGCATGACAATCTGTCTCTCTCCCTATCTCTCCACTGTCAGTCTCTCTCCCTCGCCCTCAACAATCTGTCTCTCTCCCTCTCTCTCCACAGTCTGTGTTTCTCTCTCTGTCTCTGTTAAATCTGTGAGTTGTTCAAGTAATTAATACTCAGACTTAATCAGTAACAATAAAACAGGTCTTTACTGGTTAGAGGTAGGGACTATACATAGGTCTTTACTTCATGCCCACAGGCGGGAACTGAGGGGAGATCAGTACCCACAGTACTATTTATACCCCTATGGCCAGGAGTGGTACTGCGTATCACTACGCCCAACAAGTAGTGCAGTCCTGTCCATAGGTTCAAAGTAGCACACATATTACATACACAACATTCCTCCCTTCCTAGCTTTACAGTCATCTCCCCATTTAACATAACGTAATAACATATATACATATATAACTTCAGGTTTACATAACAGAATAACATAGATACATAGATAACTTCATGTCAAAACAGATCACAGATTCAGTCTCTGCGGAAAACAGTTCACAGATTCAATCTCTGTGGTGGAGTCGGTTCACGTTGCTGGAGTGACTCATTCAATAGTCCTTCCATGGATTTAACAGTTTGAACTTCCGAACTGAATTGGCTCCGTTCGGACGGACCACGTGTGTGATCTGGTAGAGGTAATAATGGTTCAGATGGGTCATCTTCTGTTTCGACTTTTCCTTTTCTGCTTCTTGGAGACTCTCTGGGCTCCACTGTCAGCTGCCAGCTGCATGCGCAGTTCCTCCTTCTCTCCCTCCTTTTTCCGTAGTAGAGCCACCTTCTCCCGATGTTCCGTAGACTTTCGGTGCTCCTCCATGATTTCTGTATGGTGGGAGTCGAAGTTACAAGTTGGGCAGGACAGGACATAGTAATATTCGGTGTCGTCCTGATCTAGGCCAGCGAGAGGGTCTTCTATTTCCTCAATACCCAGCTGGGCGTTAGCCAGCTTTTGTTCCAAGTCCAGACATCTTTCCTGAAGAGACTTCTTCATGCGTACCTCTTCATCCAGCTTTTTCTGGGCTTTCAGCAAGTCGTTTACTAATGACCTCATTTGAGATTTTACTACTTCAACTTCTTTTGGAGATTGATTGATCGGACTATTCAATCCCTCTACCGGAGCAGCTGTTTCAGCGGTCTGTTGTTCTACGTTGACGTGAGTCAGCGTACTTTTGGCATCCAAGGGCTGCTCTGTTGCAGTCATCTCAGTCTGTGTTGCCACCTCAGCTCTTCCAATAACCTTTGAGAGCTCCGAACCCCTTTCGTTTGAATATTGAAGTTCGTGTTCAAGTTTTTCCCATTTCAGAGTCCTGTCCTTCAGCATATGCAGGAGTTGGCTGACCGTTAACTCCTCTGACGTCAGACGTTTTGTGTGCTCCTGCTCCATTTTCTCCATCAGCTGCTTCTGTTGTCTTTCCAGATTCTCCAACTCTATATCAAAGAACTCTTTCGTTGCATTCAACTCTTGCTCACAACGGCGAAGCATTTGTTCTAATTGCTGTTGTAGTTTGAAATGGAGTTGAGTTCGAGCCCGGTGTCCCTCAGAAATGGGCACATCAGTAGACTTGCCAGACTCAGAATCCACAGTTAAACTATGTTGTTGTTGCTCAGTGGAATTCTGTGCTGAAACTTTGTCTTTTGCACCTGAGTTGGGCTTACCATCATCCGTTCCAGAGCCTGGGCCGACTATCTTCACCGAGTTCTCACTCGTTATTGTTTGTAGGAAATGCCAGTCCATATTCATTTTCCTAATCCACTCCCGTCCTAGTAGTGGAGGACCTCCTTCAGATATCACATATAAGTCCATTATTTGACTGTCTTCGCCCTTGTGGACCACTGCAACCTCTATTTTCCCAATGGGGTACACTCTTTGCCCCGTGTATGTTTCCAATATAATCCCCGTATCCTGTAGGGGAATATGTTGGAATAACTTTCCGTAATCTTTCTTATTTATGACCGTCAATGCCGATCCAGTGTCCAATTCCAGTTTTACTTGGACTCCTTCTATCTGAAGAGTGACCCAAATTGTCTGGAGGTCTGCACCCTTACCAGCGTTGAGTACTCTTAAGCTAGCCAGTTCATTACTGCTAGCGTCTGAATCGGACTCCTGTTCGGTCACCTTGTGTACCTTTGCGTATTTTCCTTGCGGTGACTTCTTGTTGCTGGTCTTCTTCGCTGACCTGCATACTCTAGCTATATGTCCAAGCCTACCACAAGTTCTACATTCTTGGTTTTTAAACCAACACTGGTTCTGATCATGCGTTGTCTTTCCACAACGATAACATTTGCCAGAACTCACACCCAATTTGTGTGCACTGAGCTCCGGTGACCGTAGCTGCATTACTGCCGTGCCTCTCGCTGCGGCTTCGTGTGCTGCTGCCATAGTGACCGCCTTCTCAAGCGTCAGCTCATTCTCCTCGAGCAGTCGCTTTTGTGTATCCTGTTTAAATAAACCACACACAAATTTGTCTCGAAGTGCCTCTGTCAGTCCCGTTCCAAACTGGCAATATTTTGCTAATTTACGCAATTCCAGCAAATAATCAGCATTGCTTTCATGCTGTAGCTGCCTTCTGTTGTAAAATTTAAATCGTTCCGCTAGCATCAGCGGCGTGGGGTTTAGATGATCTTTCAGGACAGTAACAATCTCATCGAACGTCTTATCCGCCGGTTCATCTGGTGATAACAGGTGTTTCAATTGCCCGTATGTCTTCGCACCCATTAAATTTAATAATGTTAGTGCTTTATCAGCCTCATGAATTTTATTGGCCTTACAATAATTTTTAACTCGTTCAACATATATGGCCCAATCTTCGATGTCACTATCAAAGTTGCTCATATTCCCGTGTTTAGGCATTGTAGTACTTTATCAGATTTGCAATTTCTCAGATTTTTTTTTTTACTGCTATCCAAGATGGCGGCTTCCCGCTCTTGCCGTCGTCCTCCGCCCACAAAATGGCGGTTTCCCGCGCTTGGCGGTCTTCACCCGTCCCCCAACGCCGTCTCCCTTCAGCCCCCGAGTACGGCCCTTATCTTCGCCGCGATCGCCCGAGTGCGGCCCTTATCAGCGGATGCGATCGCTGGATCGCGAAGCGGCTCTCGGCTCTTATCAGGAGATGCGATCGCTCTGTTGAAACGCCTCCCGCTCGAAGCGGCTCTCGCGCCCTATTCCTCCAGCTCCCCCAGCCCCGTTCGTGCGGCCAACGCGGTCGACTGCCTGTCGCGTCGCTGCCCGGCTCAGACAACGGCTTACCCACCACCAAGCTGGAGAAGAAGCTGACGGTCGCCGATGGAGGCTCCGAGGTCAGGATGTCTTCCAGTGGGGTGGAGAGGGTGGAATCCTCTCTGCAACGTCCTGGCTGTGGACGAAGCTGCCGTGGAGTGACTGCCGCAGGGTCCGAATCAGACTCGTCGCCAGTGTTAAATCTGTGAGTTGTTCAAGTAATTAATACTCAGACTTAATCAGTAACAATAAAACAGGTCTTTACTGGTTAGAGGTAGGGACTATACATAGGTCTTTACTTCATGCCCACAGGCGGGAACTGAGGGGAGATCAGTACCCACAGTACTATTTATACCCCTATGGCCAGGAGTGGTACTGCGTATCACTACGCCCAACAAGTAGTGCAGTCCTGTCCATAGGTTCAAAGTAGCACACATATTACATACACAACAGTCTCCACATTCTGTCTCTCACCCTCGTTCTCCACAGTCTATCCCTCTCCCTGTCTCAACAATGTGTCTCTCTCCCGCTCTCTCCACAGTCTCTCGCTCTCCCTGTCCCTCCTCTCTCTCTCTCTCCCTCTTTCTACAAGTCTTTAAGTCTCCCTCTATCTCCACAGCCATTCTTTCTCCCTCTCTCTCCACAGTCTGTCACTCTCCCTCTGTCTACACAGTCGCTATCTATCCCTCTGCCTCCACAGTCTCTCTCTCTCACTCACTCACCCTCCACAGAATTTATATCGCCCTCTTTCTCCAAATTCTTTCTCTCTCCCTCTCTCTCTCCTCAGACTTTATCGCTCACTCTGTCTCCATAGCGTTGGCGGGAATCTCGAGCGGCAGAGCGGGGCTATAAAAGGCTCCAGAGAGCAGGTAAGGCCTCACAGCGTCGGCGGGAATCTCGAGCGGCAGAGCGTGGCTATAAAAGGCCCCAGAGACCAGCTAAGGCCTCACAGCGTTGGCGGGAATCCTGAGCGGCAGAGCGGGGCTATAAAAGGCCACAGAGACCAGCTAAGGCCTCACAGCGTCGGCGGGAATCTCGAGCGGCAGAGCGGGGCTATAAAAGGCTCCAGAGACCAGGTAAGGCTTCACAGCGTCGGCGGGAATCTCGAACGGCAGAGCGGGGCTATAAAAGGCCCCAGAGACCAGGTAAGGCCTCACAGCGTCGGCGGGAATCCTGAGCGGCAGAGCAGGGCTATAAAAGGCCCCAGAGACCAGGTAAGGCCTCACAGCGTCGGCGGGAATCCTGAGCGGCAGAGCGGGGCTATAAAAGTCCCAGAGACCAGGTAAGGCTCTCACAGTCTCCGAACTCGGAACTCGGAGGGAAGGAGAGAGGTAAAAACTAATCCAAGTGTGACGTCACCAGAAAGCGGGTAAGTGATTGGTTGGTAAGTATTTCTCTCTTTCTAAGCTTAAACTCTGTGGCTTATAGTTTCTAAGGTGCGATATTCATCTAGAATTGGAGCAGAGGGTATTCAAAAATAATATTAATAAATTTAATTAAATACATAGAATGGGAGATCAGGTGATGTGTTGCTGCTGCAATATGTGGGAGCTGGTGGACACCATTGATGCTCACAGTGATCACATTTGCAGTAAGTGTTGGCTGCTTGAGGAATTCCGGCTCCGTGTTGAAGAGCTGGAGTCCGAGCTTCAAACACTGAGACACATCAGGGAGGGGGAGAGTTACCTGGACTCTGTGTGTCAGGAGGTAGTCACACCAATTAGATTAATTAATTCAGATGTAGTCCGTGGCCAGGGTCAGGATGGTGTGACTAGAAGTGAGGCAGGTACGGGGATCCAGGAGATAGTGTTGGAGGAGCCGCAGCCCTTGCTCTTGTCCAACAGGTTTGAGGCTCTTACTCCCTGTGAGGATGGGAACAGGGACTGCGGGGAGGATGAGCAACCTGGCCACAACACCGTGGAGCAGGGGGCCATTCAAGTGGGGGGAGTTAAATGAAATGTTGTAGTGGTAGGGGATAGTATCGTTAGGGGGATAGATAGAGTTCTTTGCAGCCGAGAGCGAGAGTCCCGAAGGCTGTGTTGCCTGCCCGGTGCCAGGGTTAAGGACATCTCCTCTGGGCTGGAGAGAAACTTGGAGTGGGAGGGGGAGGATCCAGTTGTCATGGTCCATATTGGTACCAACGACATAGATAGGACAAGGAAGGAGGTTC
Organism: Somniosus microcephalus; assembly: GCF_052327205.1. NCBI lineage: Eukaryota > Metazoa > Chordata > Chondrichthyes > Squaliformes > Somniosidae > Somniosus > Somniosus microcephalus. The sequence continues at coordinate 3,630,858 of NC_141015.1, forward strand.
TGCTGAGGGAGTTTGAGCAGCTAGGGGCCAAATTAAAAAGCAGAACCACAAGGGTAATAATCTCTGGATTACTACCTGAGCCACGTGCAAATTTGGCTAGGGTAAATCAAATTAGAGAGTTAAATGCGTGGCTCAAAGACTGGTGTGGGAGAAATGGGTTTTGCTTCCTGGGACACTGGCATCAGTACTGGGACAGGAGAGAGCTATTCCATTGGGACGGACTTCACTTGGCCAGTGCTGGGATTAGAATCCTGGTGAATCAAATAACTAGGGCTGCAGAGAGGGCATTAAACTAATTAGTGGCGGGGGGGTTTTAAGAGAGCGAAAAATAAAAATGACAGGGGAGCAGGCAATAGAGCAAGGTAGCAGTGAGGGAATTAAAAACCAGAGCATGTCAGGAAGGGACAGAATGTATAATGATAAAGGTAAAGTAGTAAAAGGGGTAACATCAGGAATAAATTGTCAGAAAACATATTTGAAAGTTCTTTATCTGAATGCACGCAGCATGCGTAACAAAATTGACGAGTTGACGGTACAAATAACTACACATGGGTATGATCTGGTGGCCATTACGGAAACATGGCTGCAAGATAATCATGACTGGGAACTAAACATACAAGGGTATTTGACAATTAGGACGGAGAGACAGGAAGGAAAGGGAGGTGGGGTTGCTATGTTAATCAAGGATGGGATCACTGCAATAGTCAGAAATGATATTGGGTCAAAGGATCAGGATAGTGAAACAGTTTGGGTGGAGATAAGGAATAATAAGGGGAAAAAGTCACTAGTGGGCGTAGTCTATAGGCCTCCTAACAGTTGCAACTCTGTTGGTCGGAGTATAAATCAGGAAATGGTTGGGGCTTGTAATAAGGGAACCGTTATAATCATGGGGGATTTTAACTTTCATATTGACTGGACTAATCAAATTGGGCATGGCAGCATTGAGGAAGAGTTCATAGAGTGTATTAGGGACGGGTTCCTTGAGCAGTATGTAACTGAACCAACCAGGGGGCAGGCAATCTTAGATCTGGTCCTGTGTAATGAGACAGGATTAATAAAAAATGTCCTAGTAAAGGATCCCCTTGGAATGAATGACCATAATATGGTTGAATTCCAAATTCAGTTTGAGGGTGAGAGAGTTGGATCTCAAACCAGCGTACTAAGCTTAAATAAAGGAGACTATGAAGGTATGAGAGTAGAATTGACTAAAGTGGACTGTGAAAACAGATTAAAGTGTAAGATGGTACAAGAGCAGTGGTCAACAGTCAAGGAGATATTTCACATCTTTCAAGATAAATATATTCCACTGAGGAAAAAGGGGAGTAACAGAAAAGACAGCCATCCGTGGCTTAGTAAAGTAATAAAGGATAGTATTCGACTGAAAACAAGGGCATATAAAGTAGCCAAATCTAGTGGGAGGATAGAAGATTGGGAAGCATTTAAAAGCCAGCAAACAATAACTAAAAGATTAATTAAGAAAGGGAAGATAGATTATGAAAGTAAACTAGCAAAAAATATAAAAACAGATAGCAAGAGTTTCTACAGCTATATAAAAACAAAAAGGGTGGCTAAAGTGAACGTTGGTCCCTTAGAGGATGGGACCGGGAAACTAGTAGTGGGGAACATGGAGATGGCAAAGACGCTGAACAAATATTTTGAATCAGTCTTTACAGTAGAGGACACTAAAAATATCCCAACACTGGACAACAGGGGGGAAAGGGGGGGAGGAGCTAAATACGATTAAAATCACTAAGGAGATGGTACTCAGTAAAATAATGGGATTTAAGGCGGATAAACCCCCCGGACCTGATGGCCTACATCCTAGGGTCTTGAGAGAAGTGGCGGTAGGGATAGTGGATGTTGTGTATGTACCTTTAAGAGAGAACTGCTTTTATGCTGTAGTACCGGCAGTGACCACACCTGTATATAAAGCAGTAGCAGGCTTCTGTACTTTCAGTTCCAGCATACTCTCTGTGCAGTAAACATCTCTTATCGTTCTCCTGCAGTCCGTGTGTTACTAATGCGCGGAAACTACAGTGGCGACTAGCAGGTTCGAACTCACCTGCAGTACTGCATCACCTCACGGGGATCCATCCCTGGGAAGAAGCTTCTTGAAGGTCGAAGCCAGGGCAATGGGCGTCGACTGGGGGCAACCGCCCAGTGATCCATCGGAGTCTAGAGAGTTGCAGGGGAAGCTGTGGAGAGCTGGGCCTGGTTCTCCAATCAAGGTGTCCCAGCAAATCGGGTTGATAGCAGGTAGTGTGCTGACCCTTCCCGGACTGCGGCGGGCTAGAGCTCGGGTGAGCGGCTCTGTAAGGGGGCCGAGCAGCGTCGTCGGGAAGACAAAGAGAGAGAGAGGGTGCAGTGCACAGGGCGCGGCCGGTGCTCAAGAGTCAGGCAGCGTTGATAAAGAGATGCGCAGAAAGCCGCGGGGTGCCGCCATTACCTGTTAGAATGCGAGGAGCAGCATTGGCAGCAGGGGGAAGAAGAAAAAGCACGGGAGGCGCCATTTCAATCCTTTGGGGAAGAAGGAAAAGCGCGGGAGGCGCCATTTTAATCCAATGGGGAAGAAGGAAAAGCGCGGGAGGCACCATTTTAAACCACCCAAGATGCCGAAGAGTGGCAGTATCACTGTTTTCGATAACGAAATAGAAGACTGGACCACGTATGTGGAAAGAATTGAAGTGTACTGCAGGGCAAATGAGGTGGCCGCTGAAAAGAAGGCATCAAAATTATTAAATTTGATGGGTGCGAGAACGTACGGCCTATTGCGAAATTTAATTACCCCAGCTAAACCAATGGAGAAAAATTTTGAAGAGATTGTTAATATCTTACAGCAGCATCTAAACCCTACACCGCTGCTGATAGCAGAAAGATTCAAGTTCCATAAACGAAACCAGCACAAAGGCGAGAGTAATGCTGACTATCTTACGGAACTACGCAAGTTATCGACACACTGCCAGTTCAGAACAGGACTGGCAGATACCTTAAGGGATAAGTTTGTCTGCGGGCTCCAGAGTGAAGGAACCCAGAAACAACTACTTTGGGAAAAGGACCTTATGCGAGAAAAGGCTTTCAGCGTTGCAGTATCCTACGAAGCAGCAGCACAGGGAGCTGCAGAAATACAACAGAAACCGCAAGAATATAGCACTAATGAAATGGCATATGGAGCAGAAAAGTGCTATCGCTGCAGCAGAACAACCCATGACAGAGTGTGAAAGGCACAGAGGGTGTAGAATTCGTAAAGTGCATCCAGGAGAGCTTTTTGAGCCAGCATGTAGAAGGTCCTACAAGAGAGGGGGCGGTACTGGACATAATTCTAGGGAATGTGGCCGGCCAAGTGGAAGAAGTGCTAGTAGGTGAGCACTTTGGTGACAGTGACCATAATATGGTGAGAGTTAAGGTGGTCATGGAAAAGGACAGGGATGGGCCGGAAATAAAGGTTCTAAATTGGGGGAAGGCCGATTTTAATAGGATAAGGCAGGATCTGGCCAAAATGGACTGGGATCAGCTACTGGTAGGAAAATCCGCATCGGAGCAATGGGAGGCTTTCAGAAGGGAGATTGAGATCATACAATGGCAACATGTTCCCGTAAAGGTCAAGGGTGGTTCCAAAAACCACAGGGAACCGTGGATGTCAGGGGATATACGAGAATGGATTAGAAAAAAAAGGAGGGCTTTTGGCAGATACAAAAGGCTAAAGACGGAGGAAGCCCTAGAGGAGTACAAAAAGTGCAGGGGGATACTTAAAAAAGAAATTAGGAGATCAAGGAGGGGCCATGAAATAACACTGGCGAGCAAAATAAAGGAAAATCCTAAGATGTTTTATAAGTATATTAAGGGTAAGAGGATAACTAGGGAAAAAATAGGGCCCATTAGGGACAAAAGTGGCAATCTGTGTGTGGAGCCGGAAGATGTAGGAGGGGTTCTAAATGAATTTTTTGCATCTGTTTTCACTATGGAGGAGGACGATGTAGACATAGAAATAGGGTGGGGGGACTGTGATATGCTCGAACACATTAACATCGAGAGGGAGGAGGTATTGGCGGTTTTAGCAGGCCTAAAAATGGATAAATCCCCAGGCCCGGACGAAATGTATCCCAGGCTGCTGTGTGAGGCAAAGGAAGAGATTGCGGGGGCTCTAACACACATATTCAGAACCTCTCTGGCCACAGGGGATGTGCCAGAGGACTGGAGAACCGCTAATGTAGTTCCATTATTCAAGAAGGGGAGTAGGGAAAAACCGGTGAACTACAGGCCAGTGAGCCTAACATCAGTGGTGGGAAAATTATTGGAAAAGATTCTGAGGGACAAAATCAGTCTCCACTTGGAGAGGCAAGGATTAATCAGGGATAGTCAACATGGCTTTGTCAAGGGAAGATCATGTCTGACTAATTTGATTGAATTTTTTGAGGGGGTGACTAGGTGTGTGGATGAGGGTAACGCAGTGGATGTGGTATACATGGATTTCAGTAAGGCCTTCGATAAAGTCCCGCACAGGAGACTGGTCAAGAAGGTAAGAGCCCATGGAATCCAGGGTGCCTTGGCACGTTGGATACAAAACTGGCTTAGTGGCAGAAGGCAGAGGGTGATGGTCGAAGGTTGTTTTTGTGACTGGAAGCCTGTGGCCAGTGGGGTACCACAGGGATCGGTGCTGGGTCCCTTGCTGTTTGTGGTCTATATTAATGACTTGGATATGAATGTAAAAGGTATGATCAGTAAGTTCGCGGATGATACAAAAATTGGTAGGGTGGTAAATAGCAAGGAGGGTAGTCTCAGTCTGCAGGACGATATCAATGGGTTGGTCAGATGGGCGGAACAGTGGCAAATGGAATTTAACCTGGAAAAGTGCGAGGTGATGCACTTTGGGGGGACTAACAAGGCAAGGGAATACACAATGAATGGTAAGACCCTAGGCAAGACGGAGGGTCAGAGGGATCTGGGTGTGCAAGTACACAGATCCCTGAAGGCGGCGGAACAGGTGGATAAGGTGGTAAAAAAGGCATATGGGATACTTGCCTTCATTAGCCGAGGCATAGAATATAAGAGCCAGGAGGTTATGATGGAGCTGTATAAAACACTGGTTAGGCCACAGCTGGAATACTGTGTGCAGTTCTGGTCGCCACACTACAGGAAGGATGTGAACGCTTTGGAGAGGGTGCAGAGGAGATTCACCAGGATGCTACCAGGGCTGGAATGCTTCAGCTATGAAGAGAGACTGGGCAGATTGGGTTTGTTTTCCTTGGAGCAGAGGAGGCTGAGGGGGGACATGATTGAGGTGTACAAAATTATGAGGGGCATAGATAGGATGGATACTAAGGAGCTTTTTCCCTTAGTAGAAGGGTCAATAACTAGGGGGCACAGATTCAAGGTAAAGGGCGGGAGGTTTAGAGGGGATTTGAGAAAGAACTTTTTCACCCAGAGGGTGGTTGGAGTCTGGAACTCACTGCCCGGAAGGGTTGTGGAGGCTGGAACCCTCACAACATTCAAGACGCATTTGGATGAGCACTTGAAATGCCATACCATACAAGGCTACGGACCAAATGCTGGAATATGGGATTAGATTAGACAGGGCGTGATGGCCGGCGCGGACACGATGGGCCAAAGGGCCTCTATCCGTGCTGTATAACTCTATGACTCTATGACTCTATGACCAGAAGGATTGCTGGGCTAAGGACAAAGTATGCAGGCAATGTGGGAAAATGGGACACATAGCACGAGTCTGCAGGTCGGGAAAGAAAACCAACACTAAAAGAACTACTAAGGAAAAGTACAAGAAAGTACAAAAGATGACGGACAATAGTTCAGAAGACCAGAGTAGTGAAAATGACTCCGGGAGCAGGGACAATGACTCCGGGAGCAGGGGACTAAGTTGTCTAAAGCTACACAACGTGATCGCAAAGGAGGATCACCGAACCATTTGGGTCACCCTCGTGATAGCAGGGTCTCAAGTAAAGATGGAGTTGGACACAGGATCAGCCCTAACAGTCATGAGACGACGAGACTACGAGCGGCTATTCTCACACATTCCTTTGAAGGATACGTCCATTGTCTTGAAGACATATACGGGGCAAAAAGTCTACCCCAGAGGAAAAATAAGGGTGCCCTTTAAATACAACGGTAAGGAAACACAGGAACTGTATCTATATATACTGCAAGTTGGAGGACCACCATTATTGGGACGTGAATGGATCCGAAAAATACAATTGGATTGGCATTCCATTCAGGCACTAACTGTGGCTGACAAAAAAGTTGACGACGCCACACCTGGATGACTGTCAAAAATTCTAATTGACGCGAAAGAGGTGTTCCAGCAAGGACTTGGGACTCTAAAAGGCATAACGGCAATGATAAAAATTGAAGATAACGCAAACCCAAAATTTTTTAAGGCCAGACCGGTACTGTATGCGATCCGCCCAGCTGTTGAAGCAGAGCTGGAGAGTCTGGAGCGTTCGGGTGTGCTGTCCAAGGTGGACTGGAGCAAGTGAGCCACACCCATCGTCCCTGTAATGAAGAAATCATTGAGCAGCAGGCCTGGGGAACTGAAGAAGGTTCGCACCTGTGGGGACTTTAAGGTTACTGTGAACCCAGCACTTCACATGGTACAATATCCACTTCCGCGGATAGAGGATATTTTTGCCTCACTATCTGGGGGGAAATGCTTTACGAAGATTGATCTGGCCCAAGCGTATCTACAAATGGAGGTAGATGAATCATCTAGAAAATACCTCGCGATAAACACTCACAAAGGTCTTTACCAGTACAATCGACTGGTATTCGGGGTAGCATCAGGTCCAGCTATTTGGCAGAGGGCGATGGAACAAGTCCTGCAAGGGATCTCGGGGACCCAGTGTTATTTGGACGACATCCTGGTTATGGGTGGAAATGACAGTGAACACCTTGCCAACCTGGAGCAGGTGCTCACTAGATTACAAGAATATGGACTACGTGCCAACCGCCCCAAATGCGAGTCTTTCAGGAAAAAAATCTCGTATTGTGGCCACGTGATTGATGAAGAGGGGCTGCATAAGTCCCCGACAAGATTGAGGCAGTAGTCAAGGCTCCAGCACCGGAAAATGTGTCACAACTGAGGTCGTTCCTTGGGTCGGTGAACTACTACCATAAGTTCTTGCCAAATTTGTCTACAATTCTGCACCCGCTGAATGCCCTGCTGCAAACTGGAGTAGCATGGAAGTGGAGTGATGAGTGTAAGCATGCCTTTCAGAAATGTAAATGCCTAATCACTTCAAAAGAAGTATTGACTCACTAAAATCCATCACTACCGATTCGGTTGGCATGTGATGCGTCTCCCTACAGCATTGGAGCAGTGCTTTCGCACAAATTCCTTGATGGTTCAGAGAGGCCAATAGCCTTTGCGTCACGCTCGTTAACATCAGCCAAGCATAACTACGCCCAGATTGACAGGGAGGCCCTCAGCCTGGTGTGGGGGTGAAGAAGTTCAATCACTACCTGCACGGGCAGAAATCCACCTTACTGACTGATCACCAGCCTCTTGTCTCCATTTTTAACCCAAAGAAGGGCGTTCTGGTGATGATGGCGCAACGGCTGCAAAGATGGTCACTATTTCTAGGAGCACATCAATACAACATAGAGTATAAGGGCACGAAAGAGCACTGAAAGGCTGATGGGCTGTCGCGCCTGCCGCTGCCTACAGTGGAGGAAGCACCTGCAGTGGACCCTGTTGAGATATTCCATTCAACCATAGTCGAATGTCTACCTGTTACAAACTCAAGTATAGAGAAGGAAACCCGAAATGACCCGACACTCTCTCGGGTCTATGACTTGACGGTGAAAGGATGGCCAGCACATGGCGACTCACTGTTGCCAGCATTCTCGCCAAGGAGAGAACAGCTGTCAGTGTGCCGTGGGACCTTGATGTGTGGATCCCGAGTGGTAATTCCACCCAAGTTGAGAGATAGAGTGCTCAATGAGCTTCATGAGGGTCATCTGGGAGGGGTAAAAATTAAGAGCCTAGCCAGGGCGTTTGTGCGGTGGCCGGGAATCGATAAAGAAATTGAGGAAATGACCAAGAGATGCACAGGATGCCAGAAAGTCCAAAACGCTCCACCACAGGCCCCGCTACACCCATGGGAGTGGCCCTCATCTCCATGGCAACGGGTACACATTGATTTTGCTGGTCCATTTAAAAAATCGCCGTGGATGCACATTCGAAATGGCCAGAGGTCACCAAAATGTCCTCCACCACCACGGAGAAAACTATTGCAGTCCTACAGACCATCTTCACCAGGAATGGCTTGCCAGAACAGATTTGCTCCGACAATGGACCACAGTTTGTGTCCGAGGATTTCCGGAGGTTTTTGAGGAATAATGGGGTAAAGCATTACACATCCGCCCCATATCATCCAGCCACAAATGGATTGGCCGAGAGGTTTGTTCAAATCTTTAAAAGGGCAATAAAGGCGATGTATAACGACAACATACCACTGCAACACAAGGTGGATAATTTCTTGTTCGCTTACCGAAATGCGACACATGCAGTCACCAACCAATCTCCAGCCATGATGTTCTTTAACCGCGGTTTACGATGTCGACTGGACTTGCTCAAACCAAACATAAGATGAGATGTTGAGAATAAGCAATTCCAGCACATCAATGAACGGCCAACCAGGAGCTTCAAGATAGGGCAACCAGTCTTGGCCCGCGACTGCCGAACAGAAAAATGGCAGCCAGGAATGATATGAACACGGCAGGGACCACTAATGTACACAGTGGACGTTGGAGAGTGCATCGTGAGATGCCATGCTGACCAGATTCTAGAGTCACAGGAACAAGTCAAACCCATACCACGAGCATGCGCACCTGGTGATGAACCCGAAGCACAGATTGCATCTACCTCAGAATCAGTGGTATTGGAAGCTGGTGAACCAACCAATGACAATGAGCCAGAATCGACTCCACCGCAAGAACAGGATACTCGAGAAAGGCGCTATCCAGACAGGATCAGGAAGCCTCCTCAAAGACTGAATTCATAAATGTTTACTTTCAGCTGATGTATACAGTACAAAGAAAATTGTAATTGTAATTAGTTATTATTCAATTGTGAAATGAATGTTATGTACTGGTTATCTAAAAGGGGAGGAATTGTTGTGTATGTACCTTTAAGAGAGAACTGCTTTTATGCTGTAGTGCCGGCAGTGACCACACCTGTATATAAAGCAGTAGCAGGCTTCTGTACTTTCAGTTCCAGCATACTCTCTGTGCAGTAAACATCTCTTATTATCGTTCTCCTGCAGTCTGTGTGTTATTAATGCGCGAACACTACAGTGGATGCATTGGTGATCATTTTCCAGAACTCCCTGGACTCAGGAAAGGTCCTGGCAGATTGGAAAGCTGCTAATGTAACATGCTTATTTAAGAAGGGAAGTAGACAAAAAGTTGGAAACTATAGACCAGTTAGCCGAACATCTGTGGTTGGCAAAATGTTGGAGTCCATTATTAAGGAAACAGTAACAGAGCATTTGGATAAACATAATTTAATAGGACAGAGTCAGCATGGTTTTACGAAGGGGAAGTCATGTTTGACAAATTTGCTTGAATTCTTTGAGGATGTAACATACAGGGTGGATAAAGGGGAACCAGTGGATGTAATGTATTTGGACTTCCAAAAGGCATTTGACAAGGTTTCACACAAAAGATTACTGATCAAGATAAAAAAATCACGGGATTGGGGGTAATATAGTGGCATGGGTGGAAGATTGGCTATCTAACAGAAAACAAAGAGTTGGGATAAATGGTTCGTTCTCGGGCTGGCAATCAATAAGTAGTGGTGTTCCGCAGGGGTCAGTGCTGGGACCCCAACTCTTTACAATCTATATTAATGATTTGGAGGAAGGGACCGAGTGCAACATATCCAAGTTTGCCGACGATACAAAGATGGGAGGGAAAGCAGTGAGTGAGGAAGACATAAAAAACCTTCAAAAGGACATAGACAGGCTAAGTGAGTGGGCAGAGATTTGGCAGCTGCAATATAATGTTGGAAAGTGTGAGGTTATGCACTTTGGCAGAAAAAATCAAAGAGCAAGTTATTATCTAAATGGAGAGAAACTGCAAAGTGCTACAGTACAAAGGGATCTGGGGGTCCTGGTGCATGAAACACAAAAAGTTAGTATGCAGGTGCAGCAGGTGATCAGGAAGGCCAATGGAATCTTGGCTTTTATTGCAAGGGGGATGGAGTATAAAAACAGGGAAGTCTTGCTGCAGTTATACAGGGTATTGGTGAGGCCAGACCTGGAATACTGCGTGCAGGCTTGGTTTCCATATTTAAGAAAAGATATACTTGCTCTCGAGGCGGTTCAGAGAAGGTTCACTCGGTTGATTCCAGAGATGAGGGGGTTGATGTATGAGGAAAGGTTGAGTAGGTTGGGCCTCTACTCATTGGAGTTCAGAAGAATGAGAGGCGATCTTATCGAAACATATAAGATTGTGAGGTGGCTTGATCGGGTGGATGCGGTGAGGATGTTTCTGCTGATGGTTGAGACTAGAACTAGGGGGCATAATCTTAGAATAAGGGGCTGCCCTTTCAAAACTGAGATGAGGAGAAACTTCTTCACTCAGAGGGTAGTAAATCTATGGAATTTGCTACCCCAGAGAGCTGTGGAAGCTGCAACATTAAATAAATTTAAAATGGAGATCGACATTTTCCTAGCAGATAAGGGAATTAGGGTTTACGGGGAGAGGGCAGGGAAGTGGACGTGAGTCTAGATTCGGATCAGCCATGATCCTATTGAATGGCGGAGCAGGCCCGCGGTGCCGTATGGCCTACTCCTGCTCCTATTTCTTATATTCTTATGTTCTTATGTCTCTCTCCCTCTTTCTCCACAGTCTGTCTCTCTCACACTGTCTCAACTGTCTCTCTCTCTCCACAGTCTCTCTCTCTCCACAGTCTGTCTCTTTCCCTCTCTCTCCACATTCTGTCTCTCACCCTCTTTCTCCACAGTCTATCCCTCTCCCTCTGTCACCACAATGTGTCTCCCTCTCTCTCCAGTCTCTCTCTCTCCTTGTCCTTCCTCACTCTGTCTCTCTCCCTCTTTTTACAATGTCTCTATCTCTCCCTGTAGCTCCACAGCCGTTCTGTCTCTCTCACGCTCCACAGTCTGTCACTTTTCCTCTGTCTAAACAGTCTCTCTCTCTCCCTCTGCCTCCACAGTCTCTCTTTCTCATTCTCTCTCCACAGTCTGTCTCTCTCCCTCTCTATCCACAGTCTGTCTCTCTCCCTCTCTCTCCACAGTCTCTCTTTCTCATTCTCTCTCCACAGTCTGTCTCTCTCCCGCTCTATCCACAGTCTGTCTCTCTCCCTCTCTCTCCACAGTCTCTCTTTCTCATTCTCTCTCCACAGTCTGTCTCTCTCCCTCTCTCTCCACAGTCTGTCTCTCTCCCTCTCTCTCCACAGTCTCTCTCTCTCCCTCTCTCTCCACAGTCTCTCTTTCTCATTCTCTCTCCACAGTCTGTCTCTCTCCCTCTCTCTCCACAGTCTGTCTCACTCCCTCTCTCTCCACAGTCTGTCTCTCTCCCTCTCTCTCCACAGTCTGTCTCTCTCCCTCTCTCTCCACAGTCTGTCTCTCTCCCTCTCTCTCCACAGTCTGTCTCTCTCCCTCTCTCCACAGTCTGTCTCTCTCTCACTCTCTCCACAGTCTGTCTCTCTCTCCCTCTCTCCACAGTCTGTCTCTCTCTCACTCTCTCCACAGTCTGTCTCTCTCTCACTCTCTCCACAGTCTGTCTCTCTCCCTCTCTCTCCACAGTCTGTCTCTCTCCATCACTCTCCAGATTCTGTCTCTCTCCCTCTCTGTCCACAGTCTGTGTTTCTCTCTCTGGTTAGATATTGAGTAAAGGTCACACTACACTGTCCCATCAAACTCATCAAGTGCAGGTAGAGCACGGGTTAGATACAGAATAAAGCTTCCTCTACACTGTCCCATCAAACACTCCCAGGGCAGGTACAACACGGGTTAGATAGGGAGTAAAGCTCCCTCTACACTGTCCCATCAGACACAACAAAGGCAGGTACAGCACGGGTTAGATACAGAGTAAAACGCCCTCTACACTGGCCCATTAAAAAGTCCCAGTTCAGCTACAGCACGGGTTAGATCCAGAGTAAAGATAGCTCTACACTGTCCCATCAAACACTTCCAGGGCAGGGACAGCAAGGGTTAGATACAAAGTAAAACTCTCTCTTCACTGTCGCATCAAACACTACTAGGACCGGTATAACACAATTTAAGTAGAGAGTAAGGCTCCCTCTACACTGTCCCATCAAACACTCGCAGGCACGGTCAGCACAGGTTAGATACAGAGTAAAGTGTAGTGTATGTAACCTGTACTACCTTAAGAGGATACCTTAAGGTGATGGACTACTTTTTGATGGCTCCTGTACATTGTAGTACCGGTGGTGACCACACCGGTATATAAAACCTGCGGAGCAAAGTGTACCTCAGTTCCGCCCTGACCCTCAATCACTAAAGACCTGTTTACTTACTTCTGTAGTCTGTGTCCTGTTATTCAATTTAACTGCATTTGTAAACACAGACTCAACAGTGGTGACGAGTCTGATCTTACCTAGCGGCAGTTTTGCATCCAAGAAAGCTTCATCCTCAGAAACTGGCGTCGAAAAAGGGCATCCGCCCTCAACATCCTGCTGAGCACTGCATCACACGGGAGGCCATCGTGAACCCGGGTTGGTTTTCTGGCCACGAAGTCCAATATCAGTGATCACCCCTTCTACGACAGCGGCGGGTAAGCCTGATCGAGCGGCACGGGGGGGGAAGTCGGCCGAGTTGTCAGTGGGAGAAGAGGAGGGAAAACGACGAAAAGGGCGGTAAACACGACCGCAGCCAGTGTCAGGGGCCGGATTGCAATCGGGGCAGAGACGCGCAGCAGCCAGAAAAGCGTTTATGGCCACAAGGACCGCGGGAGCGGCGGGGCAACAAGAGCAGCAGCGCAAGGAAAATAAAGGACCGCTGGGAGGCGTGGACGGCAACAGCGCGGGAATCACCATCTTGAGTCGGCGGGGGAAGAAGACAAGCGCGGGAAAAGCCGCAAAGCGCGGGAAAAGCCGCCATCTTAAATAAAAAAATTAAAAAAGTCATCATATTAAATAATATCCGAAGGGAAAGGAGAAACTCAGCAAGGATGCCAAAAACGGGTAACATCACTGCTTTTGATAACGATGTGGAAGATTGGGTCAGTTATGTGGAACACATCGACGTTTACTGTACAACGAATGAGGTACCGGATGATAAGAAAGCACTAACCCTATTAAACTCAATGGGTGCAAAGACGTACGGGTTATTAAGGAACCTTGTAACCCCAGACAAACCGGTAGGGAAGAGTTTCGCGGATATTGTTACTATCCTGCAAGAGCATTTAAAGCCCACGCCGCTGCTGATAGCGGAACGATTTAAATTCTACAAAAGAATTCAACTTAAAGAAGAAAGCAACGCTGAATTCCTAACAGAACTGCGCAAGTTATCAAAGTACTGCCAGTTCGGAACAGGACTAGCAGACGCACTGAGAGATAAATTTGCCTGTGGGCTCCTAAGGGAAGGAACCCAGAAGCGACTGCTAGAGGAAAAGAATCTTACGCTGGACAAAGCTTTCAGCATTGCAGCATCCCAAGAGGCAGCAGCACGGGGCGCTGCAGAGATACAGCAAAGGCCACTGGAATTCAGCACCAATGAAATGGCATTGGGCGCAGTAAAGTGCTATCGTTGCGGAAGGACAACGCATGACCAGAACCAGTGCTGGTTCAAGGACAAAGAATGCAGGCAATGTGGCAAACTTGGTCACATAACGAGAGTATGCCGGTCAGGAAAGAAGACCAGCAGCAAAAAGTCACCGCAGGAGAAGTACAAAAAAGTACACAAGGTGACAGAGAACAGTTCGGATGAACAGAAGACGGATTCAGACTCCAGCAGTAAGGAACTGGGTTGTCTGAAAATACATAATGTGGGTAACACAGCAGACCACCAAACTATCTGGGTCATGCTCCGGATAGCAGGAGTCCAAGTGAAGATGGAATTGGACACAGGGTCAGCATTAACGTTCATGAATAAGCAAGATTACAAAAGGTTATTCTCGCACATTCCCCTGAGGGATACGGAGATTGTATTGAAAACATACACGGAGCAAATAGTATACCCCAAAGGAAAGATAAAAGTAAATGTGGTCTACAATGGTAAAGAAAGTCAGAAAATGGACTTGTATGTGTTACCTGATGGAGGTCCGCCACTACTGGGACGGGAATGGATCTGGAGAATAAATGTGGACTGGCATTCCATACAAGCGCTGACTGTGGATGCCTGTAAGGAGGACGACGTCAAACCTAAACAACTGTCCAAAATCTTAGACGATGCTAAGGAAGTGTTCCAACAGGGACTTGGAACACTGAAAGGAATTACGGCAACCATCAAGGTTGAAGAACATGCAAACCCAAAATTTATCAAAGCCAGACCGGTGCCTTATGCGATATGACCTGCTGTGGAAGCAGAGCTGGAAGGGCTAGAACGTTCAGGGGTACTGTCCAAGGTGGACTGGAGCGAATGGGCTACACCCATTGTTCCTGTCATGAAGCGTTCGTTGAGCAACAAGCCGGGGGAACCTGGGAAGGTTCGCATCTGTGGCGATTTCAAGATCACTGTTAATCCAGTTCTTCACACGGTGCAATATCCACTTCCGTGGATTGAAGATATCTTCGCTTCGCTGTCTGGCGGGAAACACTTCACCAAGATAGACCTGGCGCAGGCGTACCTACAGATGGAAGTTGATGAAGCATCATGTCAGTATCTCACGATCAACACACATAAGGGCTTATATCAGTATAATAGGCTGGCTTTTGGAGTGGCATCGGCTCCAGCGATTTGGCCATGGAGCAGGTATTGCAGGGAATCCCAGGCACACAATGCTACCTGGATGACATCCTGATTACAGGAGATAATGATAAGGATCACCTCGTGAATTTGGAGCAGGTGCTCATCAGATTGAAAGAATATGGGCTAAGAGCTAATCGCCAGAAATGCGAGTTCTTTCAAAAGCGAATCTCGTACTGCGGCCACGTCATTGATCAGGAGGGGCTCCATAAGTCACCTGACAAAATCGAAGCTGTTGTCAAAGCTCCAGCACCGGAAAATGTATCCCAGTTGAGGTCGTTCCTCGGGTTGGTTAACTATTACCACAAGTTTCTTCCAAATTTATCCACGGTGTTACACCCGCTAAACACTCTTTTGCAAATGGGAATACCATGGAAGTGGAGCGATGATTGTAAACGGGCTTTTCAAAAGAGCAAGGCACTGATCACCTCTAAGGAAGTGTTGGCTCACTTTAACCCAACGCTGCCTATTTGCTTAGCTTGTGATGCTTCTCCATATGGTATCGGGGCAGTGCTCTCACATAAGTTTCCAGATGGCTCGGAAAGGCCAGTCGCTTTCGCATCCAGATCATTGACCTCCGCTGAGCGCAACTATGCTCAGATAGAGAGGGAGGCTCTCAGCCTTGTGTGGGGAGTTAAGAAATTTAACCACTACCTGCAAGGCCAAAAGTTTACGCTGCTGACAGATCACCAGCCGTTGGTTTCCATTTTCAACCCTAAGAAGGGTGTTCCGGTAATGACGGCGCAGAGGCTTCAGAGATGGTCCCTTTTTCTAGGGGCACATCAATATGATATTGAATTCAAAGGTACAAAGCAACATGGTAATGCTGATGGGCTGTCGCACCTGCCACTACCTACAGCGGAAGAGGCACCGGCAGTTGACCCTGTCAAGATATTTCACTCGACCATCATCAAATGCTTACCAGTCACCAATGCGGGTATTGAGAGAGAGACCCAAAATGACCCAACACTGTCTCGGTCTACGACTTGACAGTGAAGGGATGGCCAGCACATGGCGAACCAATGTTACAAACATTCTCAGCCAGACGAGAACAGCTGTCCGTATGTCAAGGAACATTGATGTATGGAACAAGGGTGATTATTCCTCCTAAATTAAGGGAGAGAGTTCTAAAAGAATTGCACGAAGGTCATCTGGGGGCAGTCAAGATGAAAAGCCTTGCTAGGGCTTATGTGTGGTGGCCAGGTATCGACAAACAAATAGAGGATCTGACTAAAAGCTGCTCAGGGTGCCAAAACGTTCAGAACGCACCTCCAATTGCACCGCTGCATCCGTGGGAATGGCCTTCAGCCCCATGGCAATGTGTGCATATCGACTTTGCAGGTCCATTCATGGATTCCATGTTTTTGATAGCAGTAGACGCACATTCTAAATGGCCAGAAGTGATTAAGATGTCGACCACTATCTCTGAGAAGACGATTGCAGTTCTAAGAACCATATTTGCAAGGAATGGATGCCGGAGCAAATATGTTCAGACAACGGACCACAGTTCGTGTCAGAAGAATTCCAGAAATTCATGAAAAAGAATGGGGTGAAACACTATACATCTGCCCCATATCATCCGGCTACAAATGGGTTGGCCGAGAGATTTGTACAAACGTTCAAAAAGGCGATAAAGGCCATGAGTGAAGATCATATTCCACTACAACACAAGGTGGACAATTTCCTAATGGCGTATCGAAACGCCACGCATGCAGTGACAAATCAAAGCCCTGCCATAATGTTCTATAACAGAAGGTTGCGGTCCTGGTTGGATTTGTTAAAATCCAATGTGCAACGGGAAGCCGAAAACAAGCAATTCCAGCATGTAAATAAAAAGGCCACTCGTAGTTTTGAAATAGGACAACCAGTGTTGGCCAGGGACTATAGGGATGATAAATGGCAACCTTGGACAATTCGTGCCCAACAAGGACCCTTGATGTACACGGTAGATGTTGGTGAGAACGTAATACGACGTCATGCTGACCAACTTGTGGAATCGAGAACAAGGGTCGACCCCATGTCTATGGCAGAGACACCAGTTGAAGAACTTATTGAGCCTGTAGCATCTACCTCAGACTCGAACGTATTGGATGATGTTAAATCCATAGGAGATCAAGTGGATGAGTCACCCCAGCAACGGGAACCAGAGATCCCTGAAAGGCGTTATCCGGGCTGGATCAGGAGGCCTCCTCAGAGACTGAATCTTTGAACAGTTCTTGTGTGTAAATTGTATATATGTTATCCATGTAGTGTATTAATTTGGGGTGTCCACTGTTAAGCTAAAAGGGGAGGAATTGTAGTGTATGTAACCTGTACTACCTTAAGAGGATACCTTAAGGTGATGGACTACTTTTTGATGGCTCCTGTACATTGTAGTACCGGTGGTGACCACACCGGTATATAAACACTGTGGAGCAAAGTGTACCTCAGTTCCGCCCTGACCCTCAATCACTAAAGACCTGTTTACTTACTTCTGTAGTCTGTGTCCTGTTATTCAGTATAACTGCATTTGTAAACACAGACTCAACATAAAGCTCCTTCTACACTGTACCAGAAAACACTACCAGGTCAGTGCCAGCACAATTTAGATAGAGCAAAGCTGCCTCAAAAAGTCCCATCAAACACTCCTATGGAATGTACAGCATGGGTTAGATAAAGAGTAAACTTCCCTCTACAGAGTCCCATCAAACTCTCACAGGGCAAATACCACACGGGGCTGATACAGAATAAATCTCCCTCTATACATCTCCTTCAATCACTCGCAAACAGGTACAGCACGGGTTAGAAAAAGAGTAAATCTCTCTCTCCATTCTCCCATCAAAAACTGATGTGGCAGATAAAGCACCATTTAGATACAGAGTAAAGGCCCTCTACACTGTAAAATAAAACACTCGCAGGTCAGGGCCAGCACGGGTTAGATAGAGTAAAGCTGCCTCTACAATGTCATGTCAAACACTCCTAGGGCATGTACAGCATGGGTTAGATACAGAGCAAAGTTCCCTCTACACAGTCCCATCAAACAGTCCCAGGGCAAGTGGCACACGGGTTTTATAGAGAGTAAAGCTCCCTCTATTCTGCTCCTTTAAACACTCTCAGAGAAGGTACAGCATGTGTTAGATAAACAGTAATACTCTCCCTCCACTCTCCCATCAAAAACTGCTAGGGCAGGAACAGCACGGGTTAGATACAGAGTAAATTTCCCTCTATACTGCTCCTTCAAACATTCCCATGACAGGTACAGCATGGGTTAGGTAAAGAGTAAAGCTCCCTCTACACTGTCCCATCAAACACTCCCAGGGCAGGTACAGCATGGGATAGATACAGAGTAATGCTCCCTCTACACGGTCCCTTCAAACACTCCCAGGGCAGGTACAGCACTGTTTGGATAGAGAGTAAAGTTGCCTCTACACATTCCCATCAAACATTGTCAGGGCAGATACAGCACGGGTTAGATACAGAGTGAAGCTCCCTCTACACTGCCCAATCAAACACGTTCCTGGCCGTTACAACTAGGGTCGGAAACTGAGTAAAGCTCCCTCTAGACTGTCCCATCAATCACTCCCAGCACAGGTGCAACACGCATTACATACAGTGAAAAGCTCACTCAAAAGTTTCCGATCAAACACTCCCAGGGCAGGTACAGCACGTGTTAGCTACAGAGTAATGTTCCCTCTACACTGTCCCATCTAACACTCCCAGGGCAGGTACAGCACGGGTTAGATACAGAGTAAAGCTCCCTCTACACAGGCCCATCTAACACTCCCAGGGCAATGACAGCAATGGTTAGATAGAGTAATTCTCGCTCCACACTGTCCCAGCAAACACTACTAGGGCAGATATAGCACTGGTTAGACAAAGAGTAAAGCTCTCTCTCCATTCTCCCATCAAAAACTAATATGGCAGGTACAGCACGGGTTAGATACAGAGTAAAGCTCCATCTATACTGCTCCTTCAAACACTCCCAGGGCAGGTACAGCACGGGTTACGTAAAGAGTAAAGCACACTATAAAATATCCCATCAAACACTCCCAGGGCAGGGAGAGCATGGGATAGATACAGAGTAATGCTCCCTCTACACGGTCCCTTCAAACACTCCCAGGGCAGGTACAGCACTGTTTGGATAGAGAGTAAAGTTGCCTCTACACATTCCCATCAAACATTGTCAGGGCAGATACAGCACGGGTTAGATACAGAGTGAAGCTCCCTCTACACTGCCCAATCAAACACGTTCCTGGCCGTTACAACTAGGGTCGGAAACTGAGTAAAGCTCCCTCTAGACTGTCCCATCAATCACTCCCAGCACAGGTGCAACACGCATTACATACAGTGAAAAGCTCACTCAAAAGTTTCCGATCAAACACTCCCAGGGCAGGTACAGCACGTGTTAGCTACAGAGTAATGTTCCCTCTACACTGTCCCATCTAACACTCCCAGGGCAGGTACAGCACGGGTTAGATACAGAGTAAAGCTCCCTCTACACAGGCCCATCTAACACTCCCAGGGCAATGACAGCAATGGTTAGATAGAGTAATTCTCGCTCCACACTGTCCCAGCAAACACTACTAGGGCAGATATAGCACTGGTTAGACAAAGAGTAAAGCTCTCTCTCCATTCTCCCATCAAAAACTAATATGGCAGGTACAGCACGGGTTAGATACAGAGTAAAGCTCCATCTATACTGCTCCTTCAAACACTCCCAGGGCAGGTACAGCACGGGTTACGTAAAGAGTAAAGCACACTATAAAATATCCCATCAAACATTCCCAGGGCAGGGAGAGCACAGGTTAGATACTGAGCAAAGCTCCCTCTAAACCGTCCCATCAAACACTCCCAGTGCAAGTACAGCACGTGTTAGATACAGAGTAAAGATAACTCTACACTTTCGCATCAAACCCTCCCAGAGCAGGTACAGCACTGGTTAGATATAGAGTGAAGCTCCCTCTAATCTGTCCCATCAAACACTCCCAGGGCAGGTACAGGATGGGCTACATACAGAGTAGAGCTCCCTCTACACTTTCCCATCAAACACTCCCAGGGCGGGAACAGTAAGGATTAGATGCAGAGTAAAAGTCTCTCCCCACTATCCCATCAAACACTATTAGGGCAGCTAAAGCACGGTTTAGATACAGAGTAAATCTCCCTCCGCACTGTCCCATCAAACACTCCCAGGTTAGGTCTAACACGGGTTCAATAGAATAAAGCTGCCTCTTCAATGTTCCATCAAACACTCCCAGGGCAAGTACCACACGGGTTTGATACAGAGTATAGCTCTCTCTGCACCTTCAAACACTCCCAGAGCACGTAGAGCATGGGTTAGATAAAGAGTAAAGATCTCTCTCCACTCTCCCCTCAAAAATTACTGGGGCAGGTAGAGCACGGGTTAGGTACAGAGTAAAGCTCCCTCATACTGCTCCTTCAAACACTTCCAGGGCAGGAACTGCGCGGATTAGAATAAGAGTAAGGTTCTCTCTACAATGTCCCATCAACACTCCCAGGGCAGGGACAGCACGATTTAGATACAGAATAAAGCTCCCTCTACACTGTCCCATCAAACACTCCCAGGGCAGGTACAGCATGGGATAGATACAGAGTAAAGCTCTCGATACACTGCCCAATCAAACACTACCAGGGCAGGTAAAGCACTGTTTGGATAGAGAGTAAAGCTGCCTCTACACCTTCCCACCAACCATTTTCAGGGCAGATACAGCACGGGTTAGATACAGAGCAAAGCTCCCTCTACACTGCCCAATCAAACACGTTCCTGGCCATTACAACTAGGGTCAGAAACTGAGTAAAGCTCCCTCTAGACTGTCCCATCAATCACTCCCAGCACAGGTGCAACACGCATTACATACAGTGAAAATCTCACTCAAAAGTGTCTGATCAAACATTCCCAGGACAGGTACAGCACGTGTTAGCTACAGAGTAATGTTCCCTCTACACTGTCCCATCTAACATTCCCAGGGCAGGTACAGCATGGGTTAGATACCAAGTAAAGCTCCCTCTACACAGGCCCATCAAACACTCCCAGGGCAATGACAGCAATGGTTAGATACAGAATAATTCTCTCTCCACACTGTCTCAGCAAACACTACTAGGGCAGAGGTGTGGAGATTCCTTGACTGCTGAAGTGTTCCCTGGCTGGGAGGGAACACTCCTGCCTGGCGATTGTTGTGCAGTGTCCGTTCATCCGTTCAGGAGAACAGCGACCACGACACCACACAACCCTGCACGCAACCTCTGCAAGACATGCCAGATCATCAACACAGATACCATCATCACACGTGAGGACACCACCCACCAGGTACATGGTACATACTCATGTGACTCGGCCAACGTTGTCTACCTCATACGTTGCAGGAAAGGATGCCCCGGAGCATGGTACATCGGCGAGACCATGCAGACACTGCGACAAAGGATGAACGGACACCGCGTAACAATTGCTAGGCAGGAGTGTTCCCTCCCAGTCGGGGAACACTTCAGCAGTCAAGGACATTCAGCCTCCGATCTTCGGGTAAGCATTCTCCAAGGCGACCTTCGAGACACACGACAACGCAAAATCGTCGAGCAGAAATGATAGCCAAGTTCCGCACCCATGAGGACGGCCTCAACCGGGATATTGGGTTCATATCACGTTACATGTAACCCCACCTGACGTAGGGTCATCCAGACTCGAGTTATCGTTGGCTTGTTCTCTCTACACAGATGCGGCTGGACCTGCTGTGATTTCCAGCAAAAAAAGAAATTTTTTTGTCTGTTTTTTTGTTTTTCATACAGACCCCAGCATCTGCAACATTTGACCCCTTGTGACCCCACCTCATTTTTCTTTGATGTAATGTTTTCCTGACTGACCTGTTTGGACACCATTCACACCTTTGATTGCTGTGATTATCTCTCTGCCGAGGTGTGATAAATGGCAGTTAGAAAGATTACCTGTAAACATCTGACATTATTCTTTGACTATATAAGTTGTGTCTTTATGCATTTCTTCACTTCACCTGATGAAGGAGCAGCACTCTGAAAGCTTGTGATTTCAAATAAAGGTGCTGGACTATAACCTGGTGTTGTGTGACTTCTTACTAGGGCAGATATAGCACAGTTTAGACAAAGAGTAAAGCTACCTCAACACTGTCCCATAAAACACTCCCAGGGCATGTAGAGCCCCGGTTAGACAAAGAGTAAAGCTCTCTCACCATTCTTCCATCAAAAACTAATATGGCAGGTACAGCACGGGTTAGATACAGAGTAAAGCTCCATCTATACTGCTCCTTCAAATACTCCCAGGGCAGGTACAGCACGGGTTACATAAAGAGTAAAGCACTCTATACAATGTCCCATCAAACACTCCCAGGGCAGGGAGAGCACGGATTAGATACTGAGCAAAGCTCCCTCTAAATCGTCCCATCAAACACTGCCAGTGCAAGTACAGCACGTGTTAGATACAGAGTAAAGATAACTCTACACTTTCGCATCAAACCCTCCCAGAGCAGGTACAGCACTGGTTAGGTATAGAGTAAAACTCCCTCTAATCTGTCCCATCAAACACTCCCAGGACAGGTACAGCATGGGCTAGATACAGAGTAGAGCTCCCTCTACACTGTCCCATCAAACACTCCCAGGGCAGGTACATCACGGGTGAGATACAGAGTAAAGCGTCCTCTACACAGGCACAGCAAGCACTCCCAGGGCAGGGACGGTAAGGATTAGATACAGAGTAAAAGTCTCTCCCCACTGTCCCATCAAACACTACTAGGGAAGCTAAAGCACAGTTTAGATACAGAGTAAATCTCCCTCTACAGTGTCCCATTAAACACTCCCAAGGCAGGTACAGCACCGGTTAGATACAGAGTAAAGCTCCCTCTACACTGTCCCATCAAACAGTCCCAGGTCAGGGCTAACACGGGTTAGATAGAATAAAGCTGCCTCTACAATGTTCCATCAAACACTCCTAGGGTATGTACAGCATGGGTTAGATACAGAGTAAAGTTCCCTCTGCACAGACCCATTAAACACTCCCAGGGCAAGTACCACACGGGTTTGATACAGAGTATAGCTCTCTCTATACTGCACCTTCAAACACTCCCAGAGCACGTACAGCATGGGTTAGATAAAGACTATAGGTCTCTCTCCAATCTCCCCTCAAAAATTACTGGGGCAGGTAGAGCACGGGTTAGATACAGAGTAAAGCTCCCTCTATACTGCTCCTTCAAACACTTCCAGGGAAGGAACTGCACGGATAGAAAAAGAGTAAGGTTCACTCTACAATGTCCCATCAGCACTCCCAGATCAGGGACAGTACAGGTTAGATGGAGTAAAGTTGCCTTCACACTGTCCCATCAAACACTCCCTGCCAGGTACAGCACGTGTTCATACTGAGTAATGCTCCCTCTACACTGTCCTATCAAACTCTCCCAGGACAGGTACCACACGTGTTAGATACAGAGTAAAGCTCCCTCCATACTGTCCCATGAATCACTCCACGTGCAGGGACAGCAAGGGCTAGATACAGAGTAAATCTCTCTCTACACTGTCCCATTAAACACTCCTAGGACAGCTCCAGCACGGGATAGATACAGAGTAAAGATTCCTCTGTACGGTCACTTCAAGAACTCCCAGGGCGGGTACCACACGGGTTTGATGCAGAGTAAAGCTCCCTCTATAGTGCCCCATGAAACATTCCCAGGGCAGGGGCAGCACGGTTTAGAAACAGAGTACAGCTACCTCTACACTGTCCCACCAAACACTCCCAGGGCAGGTACAGCACGGTTTAGATACAGAGAAAACCTCCCTCTACACAGTCCCATCAAATATTCCCAGGGCAACGACCACACGAGTTTGATACAGTAAAGTTTCCACTGTACTGGCCCATCAAACACTCCCAGGGCAGAGACAGCAGGAGTTAGATACAGAGTAGAGCTCTCGCTCCAATGTCCCATCAAACACTACTAGGGCAGGTACAGCATGGTTTAGATAGAGTAAAGCTGCCTCTACACTGTCCCAGCAGGTACAGCTCGGGTTAGGTACAGTGTTATCTGTATTCCCCCCTCACCCCTCGACCCAATCTCTCCCTCCCACTCTCTCCATGTCCTCCATCTCCACCCCCTTCCATCTCCCTCCCTCACTCCGTCTTCCCCCCGCTCCATCTCGCTCTGTGTGTGGCTGGCTGTATGTATGGCAGTCTCTCTCGCTTTCTGACTGTCTGTCTCTCTGACTATCTGTCTCTGTTTGTTTCTCTCTCTCTCTGCCCCTCTCTGTCTCTGTTGGTCTCTTTCTCTGCCCATAATCTCTGTTTATCTGTCTGTCTCTGTCTCTGTCTCCCCCTCTCACACGTTTCCTCAAGTCCCGGTGTCTGTTACTCTCATTATCCCTGTGTCCCTCCTTCTTGTATCTCCCTCCCTTTGTAAATTCGTCTCCCTCTATCACTTTCTATTTCTCTCTATTGCAGTCTCTCTCTCTCTGTCTCTACTTTTCACTCCCAATATGCCTCTCTCACTGCTCCCCATGTCTGCCCCCCTGTCTGCTCCTCATCTCGCTCTGTCTCTCCATCTGCCTGTCTGTCTCTCTCCCCCTCTCTCTCTCTACATATCTGTCTCTTTCTCTGTCAGCTTCTTGCTCCCTGTCACTCTCTCTCTCTCCCTCTGCCTTTCTGTCCCTGTCTCCCGCACTCTCTCTGTATCTCGCTCTCTGTATCTATTAATCTGCCTATCGCTTTCACACTGCATATTTCCTCTTCTATCGCTCTCTCTCTACCTCTCTCTTCCCTTCTCTGTCGCTCTCTCTCAATCTCTTTCTACATCTCTGTCTCCCATTGTCTGTCTCTTTTTCGCTCTCCCTCTCTGCCTCTCTCACTATCTATCTGTCACTAACTTTTCCTCGTTATGCTTCTCACTCTCCCCAATCTGTCTCTCTTACTCTCATTTCTTACTTTCTCTCTCTCTCTCTCTCTTGGTTTCTGTCCATCTCTCTGTATCTGTCCCTGTCTCTCGCTCTGAATCTCTGTCTCTCCCAATCTGTTTGTTTCTCCATGTCTCTTTTATTCCCCCGCTCTCGCTCTCTCTCTCATTCGGTATATCTCTTTCTGTCCCTCTCTCCCTGTTTCCCCATCTCTTTTTTATCCACCCTCGTTCTCTCCTGCATCCCTCTTTCTGTATCTTTCACTGTCTTTCTATCCATCACACATTCTGTGCCTCTCTCTGTATCGCTCCCCCTCCACTTCCTGTCTCCCTTTCTCTCTGGATCTCGCTCTCTGACTGTCTTAATCTTTTTGTCTGTTCCTGCCTATCTCTCTGCATTTCTCTCTATCTTTCTCTCATTGTCTCACTTTCTCTCTCTCTATCTACACAATATCATTCTCTCTTCGCATCTGTCTGTCTCTCTCCCTTTCTGCTCTTTGTCTTTGTGTCTCCATGCTCTCTCCCTGTCTGCCTCTCAGTCTCCCTCATTCATTTGATCGCTCTGTGTGTTTGTCTCTCTCTCTCCTCTTCTCTCCTTCTCTCTCTCTCCCTGCCTCTGCCTCTTTCAGCCTCTGATTCACTCTGTCTCCCATTTCCCTTTCTATCTCTGTCTTTAAGCCTCCCTCTGTCTCGGACTCCATCTTGGTCTCTCTTTCTGCTCTCTATGTCAATCTATTCACCGTCTCTCTCTTTGTCTGTCTCTCTCTCTGTCTCCTCTTCTGTCTCTATCTATGTATCTGTCTCACTCTCTCTCCATCCCTCTCTGTCTCCTCTTCTGTCTCTCTCTATGTATCTGTCTCACTCTCTCTCCATCCCTCTCTGTCTCTCTTTCTGTCTCTCTCTATGTATCTGTCTCACTCTCTCTCCATTCCTCTCTGTCTCCTCTTCTGTCTCTCTCTATGTATCTGTCTCACTCTCTCTCCATCCCTCTCTGTCTCTCTTTCTGTCTCTGTCTCTGTATCTCTGTCTCTCTCTCTCTCTGTCTCCTCTTCTGTCTCTCTCTATGTATCTGTCTCACTCTCTCTCCATCCCTCTCTGTCTCTCTTTCTGTCTCTGTCTCTGTATCTCAGTCTCTCTCCCTCTGTCTGCCGCTCTCTCTGTTTCTCCCTCTTCCTCCCCCTCTGTCTCTCTCTCTATCTCTAGCTGCCTCACTTTCTCTAGCTCTCTCTCTCCTTGTCTCTTTCTCACTTTGTGATTCTCCCTCGATCTCTCTTTCAGTCTCTACGTCCCCTTTATCTCTGTCTCTCTCACTCTGCAATTCTCAATCAGTTTGAGTCTCACTCTGTACATCTCTCCATCTGTCTTTCTCCTCTCTTTCTGTTACTGTATGTTTACTCTCTCTTTCGCTCTCTCACTCTCTTTCTCTCTCTCCCTCTCTCTCTCTTTCTCTCTCTCTTTTTCTCTCTCTGTCTTTGTCGCTGTAGCTCTCACTGTCAATGTATCTCTCTCCCTTTAACTCTCGTTCGCTCTGACTTTCTCGCTCTCTCTCTCATTCTGTCTCGATCTCCCTCTCTTTCTTCCTCCCTTGCCCTCTCTGTCTTTCTCCCTGTGGGAGTCTGTGGAGAGCATCGTGATCCCGAGCAACCACATCTGCAGAATTGTTGAGCTGGAGTATGAACTGAAGACATTGCGATGCATCAGAGAGGGGGAGAGTTACCTGAACACTTTGATCTGGGAGGCAATCTCAACTTTAGATTAAGTAATACTTTAGAGTTAATCAGCGGTCATGAACCAGTGGACATAGTGTATTTAGACTTCCAAAAGGCATTTGACAAGGTGCCACACAAAAGATTATTGCTTAAGATAAAAAATCACGGGATTGGGGGTAATATTTTGGCATGGATAGAGGATTGGCTATCTAAAAGAAGTCAGAGAGTTGGGATAAATGGTTCATTCTCAGACTGGCAATCAGTAACTAGTGGTGTTCCGCAGGGGTCAGTGCTGGGTCCCCAACTCTTTACAATCTATATTAACGATTTGGAGGAGGGGACCGAGTGTAACATATCAAAGTTTGCAGATGATACTAAGATGGGAGGGAAAGTAGTGAGTGAGGAGGACATAAAAAACCTGCAAGGGGACATAGACAGGCTAAGTAAGTGCGCAGAGATTTGGCAGATGGAATACAATACTGGAAAGTGTGAGATTATGCACTTTGGCAGGAAAAATCGCAGAGCAAGTTATTATCTTAATGGCAAGAAACTGGAAAGTACTGAAGTACAAAGGCATCTGGGGGTCCTGGTGCACGAAACTCAAAAGGTTAGTATGCAGGTGCAGCAAGTGATTAAGAAGGCCAATGGATTGTTGGCTTTCATTGCTAGGGCGATAGAATATAACAATAGGGAGGTATTGCTTCAGTTGTACAAGGTATTGGTGAGACTGAACCTGGAATACTGCGTACAGTTTTGGTGTCCATACTTAAGATAGGACATACTTGCTCTCGAGTCAGTACAAAGAAGGTTCACTCGGTTAATCCTGGGGATGAGGGGATGGTCATATGAGGAGAGGTTGATAGATTGGGACTCTACTCATTGGAGTTCAGAAGAATGAGAGGCGATCTTATTGAAACATATAAGATTGTGAAGGGGTTGGATCGGGTGGATGCGGGGAAGATGTTCCCGATGATGGCTGAAACTAGAACTAGGGGGCATAGTCTTAGAATAAGGGGCTGCTCTTTCAAAACTGAGATGATGAGGAACTACTTCACTCAGAGGGTGGTAGGTCCATGGAATATGCTGCCCCAAAAAGTTGTAGAAGCTACATCATTACATAAATTTAAAACAGAAATAGACAGTTTCCTAGAAGTAAAGGGAATTAAGGGTTATGGGGAGCGGGCAGGAATTTGGACATGAGTCTAGGTTCGGATCGGTCATGGCCCTGTGGGTAGTGGAGCGGGCCCAGGGGCCGTGTAGCCTGATCCTGCTCCTATTTCGTGTGTCTAATTCTGTTAGATTCAGGAGATGGTTCTGTGATAGTGGATTGGCGGTTAGGATCAGATCAGCCATGATCTTATTGAATGGCGGAGCAGGCTCGAGGGGCCGATTGGCCCACTCCTGCTCCTCTTTCTTATGTTCTTATGTTCTTATTAGGAGGGTGTGACTGCGAGTCAGGAAGCTATGTGGACCCAGGATGTAGTGATGGAGGAGCGTCAGCCCTGGACCTTGTCCAAAAGGTAGATGAAGGGTAGGCTCCCTCTACACTGTCCCATCAAAGAAACCCAGGGCAGGTACAGCACGGGATTGATAGAGAGTAAAAATCGCTCTACACTGTCCCATCAACCACTCCCAGGGCAGGTACAGCATGGGTTATAACAGCGTGAAGCTCCCTCTACACTCTCACAGCAAACAATCCCAGAGCAAGTACTGCACGGGTTAGATACAGAGTGAAGCTCTCTCTACACTGTCCCATTAAACAATTCCGGTGCAGGTACAGCAGGGGTTAGATACAGAGTAAAACTCCCTCTACACTGTCCCATCAAATACACCCAGGGCAAGTACTGCACGGGTTAGATACAGAATAAAGCTCCCTCTACACTGTGCCGTTAAATTCTCCCAGGTGAGGTAAGGGCAAGGTATATCTACAAGTTAAGCTCTGCTCGACTTATTGCATCAACAGTCGAGACTGACGGCAGATGTTGAATAGCACCCAGTATCTGATTAGTCTCTCACCTCGGCAAAATCCTGGACTAATGGGATACCAGGTAAAGTTCCTCACCTTTCCAATCATTGTTGAAGCTTTCCATTTTATCACGTCTTCAAAGCTGGGGGTCTCGGTCCCACCAGACCTGCTCTCTGAAGCAAGCGACATTTCTGCAGTCCCAGTGAGTGCGGCGATTGTTCTACTTTTCTCTCTCCACATTCCTGAGATATTGCTCACTCCCAGAGACTGTCAATAGATAAATGATTCATATTAATCCCAGACTCTTTAACTGAAATACAGTGGCGCTGTTTTTCTTATTGTGATTATATCTAACTTGAATATGTTTGCAATTTATGTATGTGTTTTATTACTTACCTTAATATTACATTGTTCTTTTCTGTCCTTTATCCTGTTTGTTGGGACTAAACTCACTGCCACTGTCAGCTATCACACTAGCTCCTCCCACACTGATTGGCCATAACCTCGAGACAGGGCACTGCCCTCGGTGACATCACACAGGAACTAGGAGGCAATCACTCAGCAGCCAGGAATTATGTCACAAGGCAGCCGGAGCCCCGCCCACTCGAGTTGTCAAAATTTCACATAACCAGGTTCTGCGACTGGTGTGCAGTGTCACGTGGCATGAACACTGCGTGTAAAATCAGCCCCGTCTCCGACCCCGCACTCTTCATAGAATCATAGAAAGATACAGCCCAGGAGGAGCCCATTCGACCCGTCCTGTCTGTGCCGGCTCCTTTAAAGTGTTATCCATTTCGTCCCACTCCCCTGCTCTTTCCCCATAGCCCTGCAACTTTTTCAGCTTTGAGTATTTATCCAATTCCCTTTTGAAAGTTACTGTTGAATCTGCTTCCACCGCCGTTTCAGATAGTTCATTCCAGATCTCAACAATTTGCTGTGTACATAATGTTATCCTCATGTTGCATCTTTTGCCAATTATCTTAAATCTGTGTCCTCTGGTTACCCACCCTTCTGCCTGTAGGAGGGCTTATCACTGGGGTTATTGTCTCTGGCCAGTCAGAAGTATCTGAGCTGCTCCAGAGCCCCATGTGGTATTGAATCGCTCCCCCTTCCTGGTTCTGACCGCCGGACTTATTCAGTAGCGATGTAGACAAAATGACACTCGTGGTTGGGTGCAAAGAAGACCAGTATTTATTGAAATAAAAGAAATAAATTGAAAATAATCAATACAGCACACCTATGCTGAATACAGAACTTTTACTTAACACAGTACACTTTTGCTTACTACAGCACTCTTTTGCTTAGTAATAACACTCTTTTATGTAATACAGCACTTTTACCTAGTGCAGCACTCTTACTTAATAGGGGAGGAGAAAACAGACACAACGAGGGAAAATTGACTAAAATTACAATTTAACAAAAATTCCCCTTAATTCCCACCCCTAATACCTATCTAGGTTGCCTTGTGATGGGCCAGAAAATCTATGCTCACCAGAGAACGCCTGCTCTGTTCCCTTGTGGTCTTAGATTCTTCACCGCCCCAAAGTAGAGACACCCCAGTATTTAAAAGTAACTGCTGGTATTCCACTCCTTTGGGCGGGCTGTCGAGTTGTTCTTCCTTGCAGGCAGAGCATGGAGGCGAGGCAGCAGAGAGAGAGAATGGCTTCCTGAGAGGCTATCTATATACCCCAACTGGGAGCCGAAATCTTCGCGCCCAAATCCGGATGTATCTGGGCTATACAAAAGGGAATCGATCTGTCTCCATTGACTGTGATGGGTTTTAATGTATTACCCCATTCATTGACTGGTTTGAATAAGGCTGTCTCAGTTTGAAAAAAATATGCCTGTTTCCTTAACTGCTGAGTAAACAGCCCTTGGATGTTAGTGTAAACAAACCCATTGTCCTGCGGTCACGCCCAACCGCAATTGATTGACAGTCTCAAGTACTTAATCTCTTGAGTCAACATTGTAAGAGTTTGTGCAAACAAGGTTCTTTGTTCAATGTTGCAGCTTCCCAAACTGCATTTGATTGACAGTTTAAATACCTCATTACTTCAGAGGCTGGGTTTTTTCAAATCTCTTGTCAGCCATCTTTGGTTTTCCTTCCACATAGACACTGGCTGTGTTGTGTCTTTTGCCATGAGGCCGGACTGCCATCTTTGATTTTCCTTTTCACAGACTGCCCTTTTCTTTTGCCACGAGGTCTGATGGCCATTTTGATGCCCTGGATTTTTAAAGGTGTATTCCACGCAGGTTTTCATTAATCAAAAATATAATCTTCGGGGCTGTGGAGATTTTTGAAATTCTTGCGAAACCCTACATGCCACTGGAAGCAGTTTCTCCTTATTTACTCTATCAAAACCGTTCAGGATTTTGAACAATTCCATGGCTCCCGACCTCATTACAGCCTTGGTCCAAACATGGACAAAGGAGCTGGAACCCAGAGGTGAGGTGAGAGTGACTGCACTTGATATCAAGGCAGCATTTGACCGAGTGTCACATCAAGGAGCTCTAGTAAAACTGAAGTCAATGGGAATTGGGAGGACACGCTCCACTGGCTGGAGTCATACCTAACACAAAGAAAGATGATTGTGGTGGTTGAAGGTCAATCATCACAGCCCCAGGACATCGCTGCATGAGTTCCTCAGGGCAGTGTCCTCGGCCCAACCATTTCTGCTCCTTCATCAATGAACTTCACTACAACATGATGTCAGAAATGGGGATGTTCACTGATGGCTGCACAGCATTCGGAGCCATTCACAGCTCCTCAGATAATGATGCAGTCCATGCCCGCATGCAATAAGTCCTGGACGACTTTCAGGCTTGTGCTGCTAAGAGGTAGGTATTATTCGCACCACAGATGTGCCAGGCAATGACTCTCTCCAACAACCGAGAGTCTAACCACTTCACCATTACATTCAACGGCATTACCATCACCAAATCATCCACCATCAACATCCTACGGGTCACCATTGACCAGAAGCATAACTGGGCCAGCCACATAAATACTGTGGCAACAAGAGCAGATCAGATGCTGGGTATTCTGCGGTGAGTGTCTCACCTCCTGACTCCCCAAAGCCTTTCCACCATCTACACAAGTAATGAGTGTGATGGAATACTCTCCAGCTGCAACAACACTCAAGAAACTAAACACCATCCAGGACAAAGCAGCCCGCTTAATTGGCACCCCATGCACCACCGAAAACAGTCACTCCCTCCACCACCAGTGTACCGTCGCTGCAGTGAGCACCCTCTACAAGATGCACTGCAGCAACTCGCCAAGGCTTCTTTGGCAACACCCCGCAAACCCACGAACTCTTCCACCTAGAAAGGCAAGGGCAG
Source organism: Somniosus microcephalus (assembly GCF_052327205.1). Lineage (NCBI taxonomy): Eukaryota > Metazoa > Chordata > Chondrichthyes > Squaliformes > Somniosidae > Somniosus > Somniosus microcephalus. Next base: position 3,662,671 of record NC_141015.1, read on the forward strand.
CAGGTGCACGGGAACACCACCAGCTCCAAGTTCCCCTCCAAGTCACACACCATCCTGACTTGGAAATATATCACCGATCCTTCATCGTCGCTGGGTCAAAATCCTGGAACTCCCTCCCTAACAGCACTGTTGGATTACCCTCAGCACATGCACTGCAGCGATTCAAGAAGGCAGCTCCTCACCACCTTCTCAAGGGCAAATAGGGATGGGCAATAAATGCTGGCCATGGCAGCGACGTCCAGTTCCCATGAACGAATGAAACAATACTAATTTCCTATCAGGTAGCTGTTCCAATTTTGCTGAATCACATCTCAGCTTAGTAAAATTGCATTTCCCCAATGGAAACATTTTACAGCTGATCCATCTTTTTTTTTCTATTCGGGAGATTTAATATAGATGTTCAAAATTTTGATGGGTTTTGATACAGTAAATAAGTTTGTTTCCAAAGGCAGCATGGTGGGTAACCAGAGGAAACAGATTTAAAGTAATTGGCAAAAGAAGCAGATGAGAGGTGAGCAGAATTTTCTGTAAGCAGTGAGTGGTTGTGATCTGGAATGCACTGCCTAAAAATGTGGATGAAGCAGATTCAATAGTAACTTTCGAAAGGGAATGTGGTAATTAGATGAAGGGGACATTTATACAGGGCTCTGGCTAAAGAGCAGGACAAAATTGATAACTTTCAAAGAGACAGCATGGACACGATGGGCCGAATGGCCTCCGTCTGTGCTGTACCATTCTCTGACTCTATGAGCAAGAGATAGAGAGAGAGAGAAGAGGGGAGGCGGAGAGAGAAAGTGAGAACGGGAGAAATTAAAATAGAGACTGAAAGACAGGGAGTGGTACAGAGGGAAATATATTAAAGTTAAAAGGGAATTGGATAAATAACTGAAGGGGAACAATTTGCAGGACTATGGGGAAAGAGCAGGGGAATCGAAATAATTGCTGGGGTGAGGCCATGGTGGAATTTGAACATGATGAGGAGAATAGTAAAATCGAGGTGTTGCCGCATCGGGAGCCAATGTAGGCCAAGATCACAGGTGAACTAGACATGATGCGAATTATGATATGGGCAGCAGAATTAATAGCTGGATAGAGAGACTTACCTGGAAGAACAACCGCAGCAAGGAGGGAAGAGTAAATGACAAGAACAGTAATGCAGTAAAACATGGTTTATAGAATTAATAGCTGGGTATAGAGACTTACCAGGAACACCAACAGCAGCAAGAAGGGGATAGTAGATGCACTGAATAATCTGAAGTGCAAAATAGATCCGACTCTCTAATGCTAGCCTATCATAATTTGCAGAAAGATGGTCAAACTGCCAGGAGAAACTCCTGCCTCTTGTTGTAACATTCCAATCTACAGTGCTCATACTCTGACTCCCGCTCTGTGGAGCAGCGCGCTGATTGCAGTTCGTGCCGAAGATGATGCTCTCACTGACACTATGTAATAAGACATTGAGCGGAGTCCTTTATTAATAGAAGGGGGAAACCCAGCACTGATACAATTAGGGTCCATGGAGACTGACATTATTTACATTCACTGAACAAACAGCTTCAGTTAACCCATGGAGACTGACATTAATTACAGTCACTGAACAAACAGCTTCAGTTAACCCGTGGAGACTGATATTAATTACAGTCACAGAACAAACAGCTTCAGTTAACCCCTTTCAATCCAACCCTTTTTGTACCACAGTAATGTCGAACATTTACCCGGTCTGGATGGGATATATGAGGGTTTCTGGGGAAAAGAATGGTGGAAATTTTGCAGGTTCTTGCCAGAATCTTTCAATCCTCCTTGGATATGGGAGTGGTGCCAGAGGACTGGAGGGTTGCAAATGTTAAACTCTGTTTAAAAAAGGAGAGAGGGATAAACCCTATAACTACAGGCCAGTCAGCCTAATGTCGCTGGTGGGGAAAATTCGAGAGGCCACATTCCGGGACAAAATGATCTGTCATTTGGAAAAACATGAATTCATAAATGACAACCAGCACAGATTGTTTAAAGTCAAATCTGTCTGACAAACTTGATTGAGTTCTATGATGAAGTAACGGAGAGATTGATGAGTGTGCTGCGGTTGATATTGTGCATTTGGACTTTCGAAAGGTGTTTGATAAAGTGCCATTTATAGACTTGATAGGGAAAAGGAAACTCATGGGATTAAAGGTTCAGTGGCTGCATGGATGCAACATTGGCTAAGGGACAGAAAGCAGGGAGTAGTGGTGAACAGTTGTTGTATAGACAGAAGGGAAAAGGGCGCCAGAGTTCAGGTGAGGCTTACCAGTCTCCAATCTCTGATCTCAGAGGGAGGGAGAGAAGTAAAAAGTAATTGAAGTGTGACGTCACCAGAAAGCAGGTAAGTGATTGGTTGGTGAGTATTTATCTCTTTATAAATTTAAACTCTGTGGTTTATAGTTACTAAGGCCTCTCTGGTGTAATGGGGACTGTTGGTAAACCACTTAACTGTAGTGTAATTAGTGGGATTGATTGATTTAATTTAAATTAAATTAATTAAAGGGTAAGTCATGGCAGGACAGCCCGGCCACGTGGTATGCTCCTCCTGCGATATGTGGGAACTCAGGGACACTTCCTGTGTACCTGACAACTACATGTGCAGGAAGTGCATCCAGCTGCAGCTACTGACAGACCGCATTGTGGCACTGGAGCTGCGATTGGATGCATACTGGAGTATTCGCGATGCTCGGGACATCGAGAATAGCACATTTACGGAGTTGGACACACCGCAGGTAGAGGTTGGATAGGCAGAAAGGGAACGGATGACCAACAGGCAGAGTACTAGGCGCAGGCAGGTAGTGGAGGGGTCCCCTGTGGACATGCCCCTCTCAAACAGATACACCACTTTGAGTGCTGTTGGGGGGGATGGCTTATCAGAAGGAAGTAGCAGCAGCCAACTTCCTGGCAACAGGGGTGGCTCTGCTGCACAGGACGGAAGGAAAAATAGGGGTAGAGCTATAGTAATAGGGGATTCTATTGTAAGGGGGATAGATAGGTGTTTCTGCGGCCACAAATGAGACTCCAGGATGGTGTGTTGCCTCCCTGGTGCAAGGGTCAAGGATGTCTCAGAGCGGCTGCAGAACATCTTGGAAGGGGAGGGTGAACAGCCAGTTGTCGGTGGCATAGTGGTTAGCACTGTTGCCTCACAGCGCCAGGGACCCGGGTTCGAATCCGGCCTCGGGCGACTGTCTGTGTGGAGTTTGCACATTCTCCCCGTGTTTGCGTGGGTTTCCTCCGGGTGCTCCGGTTTCCTCCCACAGTCCAAAGATGTGCGAGTTAGGTTGATTGACTATGATAAATTGACCCTTAGTGTTAGGGGGATTAAATACGTGGGGTTACGGGGATAGGGTGGGATATGTGTTGGTGTAGGGGTTACGGGGATTGGGTGGGATATGTGTCAGTGCAGGCTCGATGGGCCGAAATGGCCTCTATCTGCACTGTGGGGTTTCTGTGATTCTGTGATTGTCATGGTGCATATAGGCAAAAAGCAGGATATATCCTAAAAGCGGAATATAGGGAGTTAGGAGGTAAATTTAAAAATAGGACCTCAAAGGTAGTAATCTAAGGATTGCTACCAGTGCCACATGCTAGTCAGAGTAGAAATAGAATGATATTTCAGCTGAATGCGTGGCTAGAGGAATGGTGCAACTAGGAGGGATTCAAGTTCCTGGGACATTGGAACCAGTTCTGGGGGAGGTGGGACCAGTTCAAACCGGAGGGTTTGCACCTGGGCAGGGCTGGAACTGATGTCCTAGGGGGAGTGTTTGCTAGTGCTCTGGGGGAGGGTTTAAACTAAAATGGCAGGGGGTTGGGAACCTGAGCAGGGAGACAGAGGAAAGGGAAACAAGGATAAAAGCAAAAGATAGGAAGGAGAAAACTAAAGTGGCAGTCAGAGAAATCAACGGTTTAAATCAAATGTGGCCACAATAAATAATAATTCTAATAGGTCGAAGAGCATTAAAAAAACAAGCCTGAAGGCTTTGTGTCTTAATACGAGGAGCATTCGTAATAAGGTGGATGAATTGGGTGCGCAAATAGAAGTAAATGAATAATATTGTTTGGGATTATGGAAATGTGGTTCAAGGATGGCCAAGGCTGGGAACTCAACATCCAGGAGTATTCGATATTCAGGAAAGATAGGCAAAAAGGAAAGGGAGGTGGGGTAGCATTACTGGTTAAATAAGGGATTAACACAATTGTAAGGAAGGATATTAGCTCTGATGGGGTGGAATCTGTATGGGTAGAATTGAGAAATACTGAGGCGCAGAAAACATTAGTGGGAGTGGTATATATACCTCCAAACAGTAAAGCGGAGGTTGGGGATGGCATTAAAAGGGAAATTAAAGAAGCGTGCAACAAGGGCACAGCAGTCATCATGGGTGACTTTAATCTACATATAGAGTGGGCTAACCAAATTAGTAACAATACTGTGGAGGAGGAATTCCTGGAGTGTTTACGGGATGGTTTCCTGGACCAATATGTCGAGGAACCAACCAGAGATCAGGCCATCTTAGACTGGGTATTATGTAACAAGAAACGATTAATTAGCAATCTTGTTGTACGAGGCCCCTTGGGTCGGAGCGATCATAATATGATCGAATTCTTCATTAAGATGGAAAATGAAGTAGTTGACTCAGAGACTAGTGTCCTAAATTTAAATAAAGGAAACTACGATGGTCTGAGGAGCGAGTTGGGTAGGATTGATTGGGGAATGGCACTCAAAGGGTTGACGGTAGATAGGCAATGGCAAACATTCAAAGACCGAATGGATGAACTATAGAATTTGTTCATCCCAGTTTGGTATAAAATTAAAACAAAAAAGGTGACTAAACCGTGGCTAACAAGGGAAATTAGGGATACCATAAGATCCAAGGAGAGGACATAAAAAATTGGCCAGAAAAAGCAATAATCCTGAGGGTTGGGAGCAGTTTAGGATTCAACAAAGGAGGACAAAGGGATTAATTAAGAAGGGGAAAATAGAGTATGAGAGTAAGCTTGCAGGGAACATAAAATCTGACTGTAAAAGCTTTTATAGATATGTGAAGAGAAAAAGATTGGTGAAGTCCCTTGCAGTCAGAATCAGGGGAATTTATAATGGGGAACAAAGAAATGGCTGACCAACTAAATACATATTTTGGTTCTGTCTTCACAAAGGAGGACATAAATAATCTCCCAGAGATGCCGGGGAACATAGGGTCTGATGAAAGGGTGGAACTGAAAGAAATCAGTATTTGTAGGGAAATAGTGTCAGGAAAATTGATGGGCTGATAAATCCCCTGGACCTGATAATCAACATCCTAGGGTACTTAAGGAAGTGGCCTTAGAAATAGTAGATGCATTGCTGGTCATCTTCCTGAACTCGATAGACTCTGGAACAGTACCCATGGATTGGAGGGTAGCTAATGTTACCCCACTATTCAAAAAAGGTGGTAGAGAAAAAGTGGGGAATTATAGACCGGTAAGCCTGACATCGTTTGTGGGCAATAAACTAGAGTCTATTATAAAAATGTAATAGCAGAGCACTTGGAAAGCAGTGACAGGATCGGACAAAGTCAACATGTGTTTGCAAAAGGTAAATCATGCTTGACTAATCTACTGGAATTTTTTGAGGATGTAACTGGTAAAATAGATAAGGGAGAACCATTGGATGTGGTGTAGCTGGACTTTCAGAAGGCTTTCGATAAGGTCCCACATAAGAGATTAGTGTGCAAAATTAAGGCACATGGGATTGGGGGCAAGGTATTGACTTGGATAGAGAACTGGTTGGCGGATAGAAAGCAAAGAGTTGGAATAAACGGGTCGTTTTCCGAGTGGCAGGCAGTGACTAGTGGGGTACCGCAAGGATCGGTCCTCGGACCCCAGCTATTCACAATATATATTAATGATCTGGACGAGGGAATTGGATGTAATATCTCCAAATTTGCAGACGACACAAAGCTGGGTGGGAGGGTATGCTGTGAGGTGGATGTCGTGAAACTCCAGTACGATTTGGACAGGTTGGGTGATTGGGCAGAAACATGGCAAATGCACTATAATGTGGATAAATGTGAGGTTATCCACTTTGGTGGCACAAACAGGAAGGCAGATTATTATTTCAATGGCAATAGATTGGGAGAAGCCGAAGTGCAAAGAGACCTGGGTGTTCTTGTGCACCAGTCGCTGAAGTTAAGCATGCAGGTGCAGCAGGCGGTTAAGAAGGCAAATGGTATGTTGGCCTTCGTAGCAAGAGGGTTCGAGTACAGGAACAAGGCTGTCTTGCTGCAATTGTACAGGGCCTTGGTGAGACGGCACCTTGAGTATTGTGTGCAGTTTTGGTCGCCTTATCTGAGGAAGGACGTTATTGCCATGGAAGGAGTGCAGCAAAGATTCACCAGGCTGATACCTGGGATGGTAGGAATGACGTATGAGTAAAATTGTGTCGATTGGGCTTATACTCCCTGGAGTTTAGAAGATTGAGAGGGGATCTCATCGAATCCTATAAAATTCTGTCAGGCCTGGACAGACTAGATGCAGGAAGGATGTTTCCGATGGCCGGGGAGTCCAGAACCAGGGGTCTTAGTTGAAGGATAAGGGGTAAGCCATTTAGGACTGAGATGAGGAGGAATTTCTTCACCCAGAGAGTGGTGAACCCGTGGAATTCTTTGCCACAGAGGGCGGTGGAGGCCAGTTCATTAAATATATTCAAGAAGGAGTTGGATATATTTTTTTTAGGCTAAAGGGATCAAGGGATATGGGGAGATGGCTGCGACAGGGTTTTGAATTTGGATGATCAGCCATGATCTCATTGAATGGCGGAGCAGGCTCGAGGGGCCGAATGGCCTACTCCTGCTCCTATCTTTGATGTTTCTGTGTTTCTATGTATACAGTAGTGTTTCCCAGGGGTCTACATTAGGACCAGTGCTATTTTTGATAGACATTAATCACAGAATCACAGAATCTACAGTGCAGATAGAGGCCTGGACTTAACTATAAAGGCATAAATTCAACGTTTGCAGATGACAAGAAACTCGGAAATGTAGTAAAGTGAGGAGAGTAGCAGACTTCAGGAGTGCATAGACAGACTGGTGTGATTTATTTGGGAGGAAAACTGAGGAGAGGCAATATAAATCAAATGGCACAATTTTAAATGGAGTGCAGGTACAGAGAGACCTGGGAGTTTATAGAGTTATACAGCACAAATCTTTGAATGTGGCAGGATAATTGATAAGATCGTTAAAAATACATACATGATCTTTGGCTTTATAAATAGAGACATCGAGTACAAAAGCAAGGAACTCATTCATAAACCTTTGTAAATGAACGGTTAGGCCTGGGCTGGAGTATTGTCTCCAATTCTGCGCACCACACTTTATGAAGGATGTCAAGGCCTTGGAGAAGGAGCAGAGGTGATTTACGAGAACTGTACCACAGATGAGGCGTTTCAGTTATATGGAGAGAAGAGACGCTGAGATATTCCCCCTTTGAGCAGAGAAGGTTAAGGGGAGATTTATTAGAGGTGCTCAAGGGATGCATAGGGTAAATAATGAGAAACTGTTTCCAGTGGCAGAAGGGTTGGGAACCAGAGGAAACAGATTTCAGATAATTGGCAAAAGAACCAGAGGGAAGATGAGGGTAATTTTTCTAAGCAGCGAGTTGTTATGATCTGGAATGCTCTACCTGGAAAGGTGATAGAAGCAGATTCATTAAAAAACTTTAACAAGGGAACGGGATCAATACTGGAAGTGAGGGATTTGCAGGGCTAACGGAAAAGAACAGCACAGTAGAACTAATTGACTGATCGGCACGGCAGGATTGGACTGAATGGCCTCCTTTTGTGCTGTATGATTCTGTGATTCTGTGGAAACAGAAGTCATTGAGTCCTTGTCTCATGTGTAGAATCGATGTTCTGCAGTTTTTAGCCTGCTCCTAATCGTTACTTGTACTCTGATAAAGGCGACAGCAGGAAAGCAAACACAATGATCTGGTGAGCCAAGTTGTGTTGATAATTTTATAAATAGAGTTTAAAAACCTGAAATCATAAAAATAAATATGAGACCAAAAGTAGGGCCATGAAAATAAGATATTCGGTGGATAGGCAATGGCAAATATTTAAAGATCGCATGGATGAAGTACAGAATTAGTTCATCCCTGTTTGGCATAAAAATAAAAATAAAAAGGTGACTCAACCGTGGCTAACAAGGGAAATTAGGGATAACATAAGATCCAAGGAGTGGACATATAAATTGTGTTAGATCCGTGTATCTAGAGGTTGTGTGTCCTTCAATAACTTGACAAGAGACTGCAGGGAACAATCAACAGGTGTTTACTGGATGAGGGTTACTCTAAAACTAACAGTACAGATCCCTACTCAGGGTTTATATACAGGTGTGGTCACTGCCGGTACTACAGTATACAGGAGCTGTAAAAAGTAGTTCTCCCCTTAAAGGTACATACACTACAATTCCTCCCCTTTTAGATTAACAGTACCATAACATTCATTTAACAATTAAATATCAACTAATTACAATTAACACTTTTAACATGCAACATTAACTGAAAATAGTCCATTTATAAATTCAGTCTTAGGGGCGGCTTCCTGATCCTTTCTGGATAGCGCCTTTCCTGAGTGTCTTGCTCTTTGTGCGGAGGCGATTCTGGCCCCCTGTGGTCGGTTGGTTCATCAGCTTCCGATGCTACTGTTTCTGGGGTAGATGCTACCTGTATGAGGGGTCCATCACCAGGTACGCGAGACCTGGGGTTGACTCGTTCCTGTGACTCTAGGATCTGGTCGACATGGCGTCTCACAATGTTCTCCCCAACATCCACTGTGTACATTAGTGGCCCCTGCCGTGTGCATATCGTTCCTGGTTGCCAATTCTCTGTTCGTTAGTCGCGGGCCAAGTCTGGTTGCCCTACATTGAAGCTCCATGTCGGCTTCTAATTGATGTGCTGGAATTGCTTATTCTCAACATCTCTTCGTACATTTGGTCTAAGCAAATCCAGACGAGATCTCAACCTTCGGTTAAAGAACATCATGGCCGGGGTCTGGTTGGTGACTGCATGTGTCGCATTTCTGTAGGCTAACAGGAAAATGTCCACCTTATGCTGCAGTGGAATGTCGTCATCGCACATGGCCCTTACTGCTTTTTAAAGGTTTGTACGAACCTCTCAGCCAATCCATTTGTGGCTGGATGATACGGGGCGGATGTGTAATGCCTTACCCCATTCCTATTCATAAATCTCTGAAACTCTTCGGACACAAACTGTGGTCCGTTATCAGAGCAAATCTGCTCTGGCAAGCCGTTCCTGGCAAATATGGTCCGTAGGACTGCAATAGATTTCTCCGTGGTGGTGGAGGACACTTTGATCACCTCAGGCCATTTCGAGTGCGCATCCATGGCTATTAAAAACATTGAGTCCATGAATGGACCAGCAAAATCAATATGCACCTGTTGTCATGGAGATGAGGGCCACTCCCATGGGTCTAGAGGGGCATGTGGTGGTGCATTTTGGACCTTCTGGCATCCTGAGCAGCTCTTTGTCAGGTCCTCGATTTGCTGATCGATCCCCGGCCACCACACATAAGCTAGGGCAAGGCTTTTCATTTTCACCCCTCCCAGATGGCCTTCGTGAAGCTCATTGAGCACCCTCTCCCTTAACTTGGGTGGAATTACCACTCGGGATCCACACATCAAGGACCCCTGGCATACTGACAGCTGTTCTCTTCTGGATGAGAATGCTGGCAACAGTGAGTCGCCATGTGTTGGCCATCCCTTCCCCATCAAGTCATATACCCGAGAGAGTATCGGGTCATTTCGGGTCTCCTTCTCTATATCCACGTTAGTTACTGGCAAGCGTTCAATTATAGTCGAATAAAATATTTCGACAGGGTCCACTGCTGGTGCTTCCTCCGCAGTAGGCAGTGGCAGGTGTGATAGCCCATCAGCATTTCCATGCTGTTTCATGCCCTTCTACTCGATTTCATATTGGTTCGCCCCTAGAAAAAGGGACCATCTTTGTAGCCGTTGCGCAGTCATCACCGGAACGCCCTTCTTTGGAATAAATATGGAGACAAGTGGTTGGTGGTCAGTCAGCAAGGTGAACTTCTGCCCGTGCAGATAGTGGTTGAACCTTTTCACTCCCCACACTAGGCTGAGGGCCTCCCTGTCAATCTGGGCGTAGTTACGCTCGGCTGAGGTTAGTGACCGAGACGCAAAGGCTACTGGCCTCTCCGAGCCGTCCGGGAATTTGTGCGACAGCACCGCTCCAATACCATAGGGTGATGCATCACATGCCAACTGAATTGGTAGTGCTGGGTTGACATGAGCCAACACCTCTTTTGATGTGATCAATTCTTTGCACTTCTGGAAAGCTCGTTTACATTCGTCACTCCACTTCCATCGTACCCCCGTTTGCAGTAGGGTGTTCAGTGGGTGTAGTACTGTAGACAAATTCGGCAAGAACTTATGTTAGTAGTTCACCAGCCCGATGAACGTCCTCAGTTATGACACATATTCCGGTGCTGGAGCCTTGACTACTGCCTCAATCTTTTCAGGGGACTTATGTAACCCCTCTTCATCAATAACGTGGCCACAATACGAGATCTGCTTCTGGAAAAACTCGCATTTGTGGCGATTAGCTCGGAGCCCATATTCCTTCAATCTAGTGAGCACCTGCTCCAGGTTGGCGAGGTGATCACTGTCATTTTCGCCCGTGACCAGGATGTCGTCCAAATAACACTGGGTCCCAGGAATCCCTTGCAGGGCTTGACCCAGTGCCCTTTGCCAAATAACCGGAGCTGATGCTACCCCGAACACCAGCCGGTTGTATTGGTAGAGACCTTTATGAGTGTTGATCGTGAGGTACTGTTTCGAGGCTTCTTCTACCTCCATTTGCAGGTACGCCTGGGCCAGATCAATCTTAGTGAAGCGTTTCCCTCCAGATAGCGAGGCGAAAATATCTTCAATCCGCGGAAGCGGATATTTTACCATGTGAAGGATTGGGTTCACTGTCACCTTAAAGTCCCCACAGATGAGAACCTTCTTTGGTTCCCCAGGCGTATTACTCAATGACCTCTTCATCACAGGAACGATGGGTGTAGCCCACTCGCTCCAGTCCACTTTGGACAGTACTCCTGAATGTTCCAAACCTTCCAGCTCTGCTTCGACGGCTGGGCGGATCGCATAAGGCCTGGCCTTAAAAAACTTTGGGCTTGCATTTTCCTCTATTTTGATCATCGCTGTTATGCCTTTTAGTGTTCCGAGTCCCTCCTGGAACACTTCTTGTGCATCAGTTAGCATTTTTGACAGTCGTCCAGGTGTGATGTTGTCATCCTTCTTGGCTTCTACAGTCAGTGCTTATATGGAATGCCAATCTAGCTGTATCTTCCGGATCCATTCACATCCTAGTAGTGGTGGTCCTCCATCTAGCAATACATATAGGTCCATTTTTGGTGTTTCCTTGCCGTTATATATAACGTTCACCCTTATTTTTCCTTTGGGATATACTTTTTGCCCCGTGTACGTCTTCAAGACAATCTCTGTATCTCTCAAGGGTATATGTGAGAATAGCCACTTGTAGTCCCTTTGGTTTATGACTGTTAGGGCTGATCCTGTGTCCAATTCCATTTTCACTTGGACTCCGGCTATCTTGGGTGTGACCCAGATAGTTTGGTGATCCTCCATTTAGATCACTTTATGTAGTTTCAGACAACCCAGCTCCTTGCTTCCGGAGTCTGTATCACTTTTCTGTTCGTCTGAATTACTCTCCCTCACCTTATGTACCTTCTTGTACTTCTGCTGTGGAGATTTCTTGCTGCTGGTTTTCTTTCCTGACCTGCAGACTCTTGCTATGTGTCCTACTTTTCCACACTGTCTGCACACTTTGTCCTTGAACCAGCAATCATTATGGTCGTGTGTTGTTCTGCTGCAGCAATAGCACTTCACTGTTCCATATGACATTTCATTTGTGCCATATTCTTGCGGTCTCCATTGTATCTCTGCAGCGCCCCATGCGGCTGCTTCGTGTGATACTGCCATGCTGAAAGCCTTGTCCAGCATAAGATCCTTTTCTGATAGAAGCCGTTTCTGGGTTCCTTCACTTTGAAGCCCACACACAAACTTGTCCCTTAAAGTATCTGCTAGTCCCGTTCCAAACTGGCAGTGTTTCGATAGCTTGCACAGTTCCGTTAAATACTCAGCATTACTTTCATCTTTATGCTGATTCCTTTTGTGAAACTTAAATCTTTCTGCTATCAGCAGCGGTGTGGGGTTTAAGTGGTCCTGTAGGATTGACACTATGTTTTCAAAATCCTTTTCCACTGGCTTCTCTGGGGTTATTAGGTTTTGCAGTAAGCCATACGTTTTTGCACCCATTGAATTCAACAATACCAGCGCTTTCCTGTCATCTGGCACTTCATTCGCCTTGCAGTACACTTCTATGCGTTCGACGTATGTCGCCCAATCTTCGACTTCATTGTCGAACGCTGTGACACTGCCACTCTTCGGCATCCCTGGGTGTGGTTAGACTGGCTCAAAATGGTGTCTCCCGCGCTCTCCCTTCTTCTCCACTGTGGCTCAAAATGGCGTCTCCCATGCTTTCCTTTCTTCCCGCGCTCTCCCTTCTTCTCCGCTGTGGCTCAAAATGGCGTCTTCCACGCTCTCCCTTCTTCTCCGCTGCGGCTCAAAATGGCGTCTCCCGCGCTCTCCCTTCTTCTCCGCTGTGGCTCAAATGGCATCTCCCGCGCTTTCCTTTCTTCCCCGCTGACGCTGCTCAGCCCTTGAACACCGGCTACGCTCTGCTCTCTCTCGTTGACGCCGCTCGGTCCTGAACACCGGCTGCGCCCTGTGCGCTTTACCCTCTCTCTTCTCCCGTCGACACCGCTCAGTCTTGAACACCGGCTGCGCCCTGTGCGCTCTACCCTCACTCTTCTCCCGTCGACGATGCCCGGCCTTTTTCTGTGCCATCGGTCAGCTCTAGTCGCCGCTGTCCAGGAAGGGTCTGCGCCATACCTGTTGCCAGCCTGTTTCGCTGGACCACCGTGACTGGAGAACCAAGCCCAGCTCTCAACAGCCTCCCCTGCGATGCTCAAGTCTCCGCTGGATGGTCGACGCCCGTACTTCTGGACTCGGCCTACTTCTTTCACTGTTCTCCAGGAGCGAATCCCTGGGAGGTGATGCAGAGTTGCAGGTTGGTTTGAATCACCTCGTCGCCAATGTTAGATCCGTGTATCTTGATGTTGTGTGTCCTTCAATAACTTGACAAGAGACTGCAGGGAACAATCAACAGGTGTTTACTGGATGAGGGTTACTCTAAAACTAACTGTACAGATCCCTACTCAGGGTTTCTATACAGGTGTGGTCACTGCCAGTACTACAGTATACAGGAGCTGTAAAAAGTAGTTCTCCCCTTAAAGGTACATACACTACAAATTGGCCAGAAAAAGCAGCAAACCTGAGGATTGGGGGCAGTTTAGGATTCAGCAAAGGAGGACAAAGGGATTAATTAAGAGGGGAAAAATAGAGTATGAGAGTAAGCTTGAGGTGAACATAAAAACTGAACGTAAAAGCTTCTATAGATATGTGAAGAGAAAAAGATTGGTGAAGCCAAGCGAAGGTCCCTTGCTGTCTGAATCAGGGGAATTTATAATGGGGAACAAAGAAATGGTTAACCAATTAAATACATATTTTGGTTCTGTCTTCACAAAAGAGGACACAAATAAACTTCCAGAGATGTCGGGGAACATAGGTTCTAATGAGACGGAGGAATTGAATGAAATCAGTATTTGTAGGTGTTATATCCGTGTATCTTAATGTTGTGTCCTTCAATAATCAGACAAAGGCTGCAGGGAACGATCAACAGGTGTTTACTGAATGAGGGTTCAGACTGCAACTGACTGTACAGATCACTACTCAGGGTTTATATACAGGTGTGGTCACTGCCAGTATTACAGGATACAGGAGCTGTAAAAAGTAGTTCTCCCCCTTAAAGGTACATACATTACAATTCCTCCCCTTTTAGATTAACAGTACCATAACACTCATTTAACAATTAAATATCAACTAATTACAATTAGCACTTTTAACATGCAACATTAACTGAAAATAGTCCATTTATAAATTCAGTCTTTGGGGAGGCTTCCTGATTCTTTCTGGATAACGCCTTTCCCGAGTGTCCCGCTCTTGGTGCGGAGGCGATTCTAACACCCTGTCGTCAGTTGATTCATCAGCTTCCAATGCTATTGTTTCTGAGGTAGATGCGACCTGTACGTCAGGTTCCTCACCAGGTACGTATGGCCGAGACATGGGGTTGACTCGTTCCTGTGACTCTAGGATCTGGTCAGCATGGCGTCTCACAATGTTCTCCCCAACATCCACTGTGTACATTAGTGGCCCCTGCCGTGTGCATATCATTCCTGGTTGCCATTTCTCTGTTCGGTAGTCGCGGGCCAAGACTGGTTGCCCTACATTGAAGCTCCTTTTTGGCTTCTCATTGATGTGCTGGAATTGCTTACTCTCAACATCTCTTCGTACATTTGGTCTGAGCAAATCCAGACGAGATCTCAACCTTCGGTTAAAGAACATCATGGCCGGGGCCTGGTTGGTAACTGCATGTGTCGCATTTCTGTAGGCTAACAGGAAATTGTCCACCTTATGCTGCAGTGGAATGTCGTCATCACACATGGCCTTTACTGCTTTTTTAAAGGTTTGTACGAACCTCTCAGCCAATCCATTTGTGGCTGGATGATACGGGGCAGATGTATAATGTCTTACCCCATTCCTTTTCATAAATCTTCGAAACTCTTCGGACACAAACTGTGGTCCGTTATCAGAGCAAATCTGCTCTGGCAAGCCGTTCCTGGCAAAAATGGTCTGTAGGACTGCAATAGTTTTCTCCGCGGTAGTGGAGGACATTTTGATCACCTCAGGCCATTTTGAGTCCGCATCCACGGCTATTAAAAACATTGAGTCCATGAATGGACCAGCAAAATCAATATGCTCCCGTTGCCATGGAGATGAGTGCCACTCCCATGGATGTAGATGGGTATGTGGCGGTGCATTTTGGACCTTCTGGCATCCTGAGCAGCTCTTTGTCAGGTCCTCGATTTGCTGATTGATCCCCGGCCACCACACATAAGCCCTAGCAAGGCTTTTCATTTTCACCCCTCCCAGATGACCTTCGTGAAGCTCATTGAGCACTCTCTCCCTTAACTTGGGTGGAATTACCACATGGGATCCACACATCAAGGTCCACTGGCATACTGACAGCTGTTCTCTTCTGGATGAGAATGCTGGCAACAGTGAGTCGCCATGTGCTGGCCATCTGACAGTGTCGGGTCATTTCGGGTCTCCTTCTGTATACCAGCGTTAGTTACTGGCAAGCATTCAATTATAGTCGAATGATATATTTTGACAGGATCCACTGCTGGTGCTTCCTCCGCAGTAGGCAGTGGCAGGCGTGATAGCCCATCAGCGTTTCCATGCTGTTTCGTGCCCTTCTACTCGATTTCATATTGGTGCGCCCCAAGTAAAAGGGACCATCTTTGTAGCTGTTGCGCAGTCATCACCGGAAGGCCCTTCTTTGGATTAAACAAGTGGTTGGTGGTCAGTCAGCAAGGTGAACTTCTGCCCATGCAGATAGTGATTGAACTTTTTCACTCCCTACACTAGGCTGAGGGCCTCCCTGTCAATCTGGACATAGTTACGCTCGGCTGAGGTTAGTGACCGAGACGCAAAGGCTACTGGCCTCTCCGAGCCGTCCGGGAATTTGTGCGACAGCACCGCTCCAATGCCATAGGGTGATGCATCACACGCCAACCGAATTGGTAGTGCTGGGTTGAAATGAGCCAACACCTCTTTTGATGTGATCAATGCTTTGCTCTTCTGGAAAGCTCGTTTACATTCATCACTCCACTTCCATGGTAACCCCGTTTGCAGTAGGGTGTTCAGTGGGTGTAGTACGGTATACAAATTCGGCAAGAACTTATGGTAGTAGTTCACCAGCCCGAGGAACGACCTCAGTTGTGACACATTTTCCGGTGCTGGAGCCATGACTACTGCCTCAATCTTTTCAGGGGACTTATGTAACCCCTCTTCATCAATAACGTGGCCACAATACGAGATCTGCTTCTGGAAAAACTCGCATTTGTGGCAATTAGCTCGGAGCCCATATTCCTTCAATCTAGTGAGCACCTGCTCCAGGTTGACGAGGTGATCACTGTCATTTTCGCCCGTGACCAGGATGTCATCCAAATAACACTGGGTCCCTGGAATCCCTTGCAGGACTTGTTCCATTGCCCTTTGCCAAATAGCCGGAGCTGATGCTACCCCGAACACCAGCTGGTTGTATTGGTAGAGACATTTATGAGTGTTGATCCTGAGGCACTGTTTCGAGGCTTCTTCTACCTCCATTTGCAGGTACGCCTGGGCCAGATCAACCTTAGTGAAGCGTTTCCCTCCAGATAGCGAGGCGAAAATATCTTCAATCCGCGGAAGCGGATATTGTACAGTGTGAAGGACTGGGTTCACTGTCACCTTAAAGTCCCCACAGATGCGAACCTTCTTTGGTTCCCCAGGTGTATTACTCAACGAACTCTTCATTACAGGAACGATGGGTGTAGCCCACTCGCTCCAGTCCACTTTGGACAGTACTCCTGAATGTTCCAAACCTTCCAGCTCTGCCTCGACGGCTAGGCGGATCGCATAAG
Source organism: Somniosus microcephalus (assembly GCF_052327205.1). NCBI lineage: Eukaryota > Metazoa > Chordata > Chondrichthyes > Squaliformes > Somniosidae > Somniosus > Somniosus microcephalus. Next base: position 3,679,373 of record NC_141015.1, read on the forward strand.
GTACCAGTCTGGACTTAAAAAACTTTGGGCTTGCATTTTCCTCTATTTTGATCATCGCTGTTCTGCCTTTTAGTGTTCCGAGTCCCTGCTGGAACATTTCTTGTGCGTCAGTTAGCATTTTTGACAGTCGTCCAGATGTGACGTCGTCACCCTTTTTGGCATCTACAGTCAGTGCTTGTATGGAATGCCAATCTAGCTGTATCTTCCGGATCCATTCACGTCCTAGTAGTGGTGGTCCTCCATCTGGCAATACATATAGGTCCATTTTTGGTGTTTCCTTGCCGTTATATATAATGTTCACCCTTATTTTTCCTTTGGGGTAGAATTTATGCCCCGTGTACGTCTTCAAGACAATATTTGTATCTCTCAAGGGTATATTTGAGAATAGCCGCTTGTAGTCCCTTCGGTTTATGACTGTTAGGGCTGATCCTGTGTCCAATTCCATTTTCAATTGGACTGCTGCTATCTTGAGTGTGACCCAGATAGTTTGGTGATCCTCCATTTTGATCACATTATGTAGTTTCAGACAACCCAGCTCCTTGCTTCCAGAGTCTGTATCACTCTTCTGTTCGCCTGAACTACTCTCCGTCACCTTATGTACCTTCTTGTACTTCTCCTGTGGAGATTTCTTGCTGCTGGTTTTCTTTTCCGACCTGCAGACTCTTGCTATGTGTCCTACTTTTCCACACTGTCTGCACACTTTGTCCTTGAACCAGCAATCATTATGGTCGTGTTTTGTTCTGCCGCAGCGACAGCACTTCACTGTTCCATATGACATTTCATTTGTGCCATATTCTTGCGGTCTCCATTGTATCTCTGCAGCGCCCCGTGCTGCTGCTTCATGTGATACTGCAATGCTGAAAGCCTTGTCCAACGTAAGATCCTTTTCTGATAGAAGCCGTTTCTGGGTTCCTTCACTTTGAAGCCCACACACAAACTTGTCCCTTAAAATATCTGCTAGTCCCGTTCCAAACTGGCATTGTTTCGATAGCTTGCGCAGTTCTGTTAAATACTCAGCATTACTTTCATCTTTATGCTGGTTCCTTTTGTGAAACTTAAATCTTTCTGCTATCAGCAGCGGTGTGGGGATTAAGTGGTCCTGTAGGATTGACACTGTTTTCAAAATCCTTTTCTACTGGCTTCTCTAGGGTTACTAGGTTTCGTAGTAAGCCATACGTTTTTGCACCCATTGAATTCAACAATACCAGCGCTTTCTTGTCATCTGGCACTTCATTCGCCTTGCAGTATACATCTATGCATTCGACATATGTCGTCCAATGTTATATCCGTGTATCTTAATGTTGTGTCCTTCAATAATCAGACAAAGACTGCAGGGAACGATCAACAGGTGTCTACTGAATGAGGGTTCCAACTGCAACTGACTGTACAGATCACTTCTCAGGGTTTATATACAGGTGTGGTCACTGCCGGTACTACAGGATACAGGAGCTGTAAAAAGTAGTTCTCCCCCTTAAAGCTACATACATTACAGTAGGGAAAAGGTGTTAGGGAAATTGACGGCATTGATGGCCGATAAATCCCCAGGGCCTGATAATCTACATCCTAGTGTACTTAAGGAAGTGGAACTAGAATTACTGGATGCATTGCTGGTCATCTTCCAAAATTCTATAAATTCTGGAATATTTCCCATGGATTGGAGGGCAGCTAATGCAACCCCACTATTGAAAAATGGTGGTCGAGAGAAAACGGGGAATTATAGACCGGTAAGCGTGACATCGGTAGTGGGGAAAATGCTAGAGTCCATTATAAAAGATCTAATACAAGAGCACTTGGAAAACAGTGACAGGATCGGACAAAGTCAAATGGATTTACAAAAGGTAAATCATGCTTGACTAATCTACTAGAATTTTTTGATGATGTAACTGGTAGAATAGATAAGGGAGAACCAGTAGATGTGGTGTATTTGGACTTTTAGAAGGTTTTTGATAGGGTCCCGCATAAGAGATTGGCGTGCAAAGCTGAAGCACATGGAATTGACGGTAAGGTGCCCCATCAGTGAGGCGTTCCGCCCTCTGCCTCACCCTTTCCATGTCTTGCTAGGCTGGTGCGCCACAGGTAGGCTCCCACCGCTTTGAAGGCCTACAAGGCAGTGAGTGTGTCTGGTGATGCCAATTGACCGGCCCCTTTAAGAGCTGTCTGACAGCCACTCTGTCTCAGGGAAAGTGATTATTGACAGCACCCTCGCTGCACCCCGCAACCGCGAAATTGGGTTGCACCGCCGGGTTAGCGCCTTAAGAGTAGCGTGCAGCACCTGATTTAGCGCCGCAATCACCTTTAGGGGCGCTGCAACCCAATAGGTGGCGCTAAATTGCGCCTGGCGCTAAACTTTGTGCATCACCAGGACTAGCGCACCAAACGTGGCTATACCGAATTTCGAGACCCAAGTATTTACAAAGTGTCCCTGGGAGTTTGTCAGTATTTACAGAGTGTCCCCGGGGGTGTATCAGTCTATACAAAGGATCCCTGGGAGAGTGTCAGTAATTACAGGGGGTCAGCGGGAGTGTGTCATTATTTGCAGAGGGTACCTGGGAGAATGTCAGTATTTACAGTGGGTCAGCAGGAGTGTGTCATTATTTACAGAGGGTCCCCGCAAGTGTGTCAGTATTTACAGAGTGTCTCTGGGTGTGTACCAGTATTTACAGAGGGCCCCCGGGGGTCTGTCATTATTTACAGGGTGTCACCGGGAGTGTGTCAGTAATTACATAATGTTCCCAGGAGTGTGTCAGTATATACAGAGTTTGCCCGGGGCTGTTTCAGTATTTACAGGGGGTCACCGGGAGTGTATCAGTAATTTCAGAGGGCCCCGGGGAAAATGTAATTATATTCAAAGTGTCCCCGAGAGTGTGTCAGTATTTAAAGAGTGTCCCCAGGGGTGTATCAGTATTTACAAAGGGTCCCCGGGAGATTGTCAGTATTTACAGGGGGTCACCGGGAGTGTGTTATTATTTACAGAGGATCCCCGCAAGTGTGTCAGTGTTTACAGAGTGTCCACGGGTGTGTATCTGTATTTACAGAGGGTCCCCGGGGGTGCGTCAGTATCTACAGGGGTTCACCGGGAATATGTCAGCAATCACAAAATGTCCCCGGGAGTGTGTCAGTATTTACCGAGGGTCCCCGAGAGTGTGTCAGTATTTAAAGAGTGTCCCCGGGAGTGTGTCAGTATTTACAGAGTGTCCCCGGGGGTGTTTCAGTATTTACAGGGGGGTCAGCGAGTGTGTGTCAGTATTTACAGATGGTCCCCTGGAGTGTGTCACTATCTGCAGAGGGTCCCCGGGAGTGCATCAGTATTTACAGACAGTACCCGGGAGAGTGTCAGTATTTACAAAGGGACCCCAGGAATGTGTCAGTATTTACAGTGGGGACCCAGCAGTGTGTCAGTGTTTGCAGAGGGTCGCTGGGAGTGTGTCTGTATTTAAAGAGGGTCCCCGGGAGTGTGTCAGTATTTACAGAGGTCCCCGGGAGTGTGTCAGTGTTTACAGAGGTCCCCGGGAGTGTGTCAGTATTTACAGAGTGTCCGCACAAGTGTGTCAGTATTTACAGTGGGTCCCCAGGTGCGTGTCAGTATTTACAGTGGTCCCAGGGAGTGTGACAGTATTTACAGAGTGCACCCGGGAGCATGTCAGTATTTACAGATGGGCCCTGGGAGTGTGTCAGTATTTACAAAGTGTTCCCGGGAGTGCCTCAGTATTTACAGAGGATCCCCGGGAGTGTGTCAGTATTTACAGAGGGACCCGGGAGAGTGTAAGTATTTACAAAGTGTCCCCGGGAGTGAGTCAATATTTAAAGAGGGTCCCCGGGAGTGTGTCTGTAATTACTAAGTGTCCCCACGAGTGTATCAGTATTTTCAGAGAGTCCCCGGGAATGTGTCTGTATTTACAGGGGGTCTCCTGGTGTGTGTCAGTAATTAGAAAGTGTCCCCGGGAGTGTGTCATTATTTACAGAGTGACCCCGGGAGTGTGTCAGTAATTAAATAGTGTCCCCACGAGTGTGTCAGTATTTACAGATGTCGCCGGCAGTGTGTAATTATTTACAGTGTCCCTGGGAGTGTGTCAGTATTTACAGAGCGTCCCTGGGAGAGTGCACTATTTACAGAGGGTCCCAGGGAGTGTGACAGTACCTACAGAGTGTACCCAGGTGTGTGTCAGTCTTTAAAGAGGGTCCCCGGGAGTGTGTGCTTATTTAAAGAGGGACGCGGGGAGTGTGTTAACATTTACAGAGGGTCCGCGGCAGTCTGTCAGTATTTACAGAGTGTGGCAGTATTTACAAAGTGTCCCCGTGAGTGTATCCATATTTACAGAGTGTCCCCGGGAGTGTGTCAGTATTTACAGAGTGTCCCCGGGAGTGTGTCAGTATTTACAGAGTGTCCCCGTGAGTGTGTCCATATTTACAGAGTGTCCCCGTGAGTGTGTCAGTATTTACAGAGTGTCCCCGTGAGTGTGTCCATATTTACAGAGTGTCCCCAGGAGTGTGTCAGTATTTACAGAGTGTCCCCGGGAGTGTGTCAGTATTTACAGAGTGTCCCCGGGAGTGTGTCAGGCGAAAATATATTTATAAACTCAGGGATATACCTGTTTATACACTGTATGAATGGAACCGCGTTTATGTGTTCAACCTTAAATGTATTTTGATGCTTTGGCAACATAAGATGTACCTTATCATGCCAATAAAGCGATTTGTATTGTATTGTATTATTGTATTGTGTCAGTATTTACAGAATGTCCCCGGGAGTGTGTCAGTATTTACAGAGTGTCCCCGTGAGTGTGTCCATATTTACAGAGTGTCCCCGGGAGTGTGTCAGTATTTACAGAGTGTCCCCGGGAGTGTGTCATTAATTAAATAGTGTCCCCAGGAGTGTGTCAGTATTTACAGATGTCGCCGGGAGTGTGTAATTATTTACAGTGTCCCTGGGAGTGTGTCAGTATTTACAGAGCGTCCCTGGGAGAGTGCAATATTTACAGAGGGTCCCAGGGAGTGTGACAGTACCTACAGAGTGTACCTGGGTGTGTGTCAGTCTTTAAAGAGGGTCCCCGGGAGTGTGTGCTTATTTAAAGAGGGACGCGGGGAGTGTGTTAACATTTACAGAGGGTCCGCGGCAGTCTGTCAGTATTTACAGAGGGCCCCCGGGAATGTGTCTGTATTTACAAAGTGTCCCCGGGAGTGAGTCTGTATTTATGCAGTGTCCCTGGGAGCATGTCCATAATTACTAAGTGTCCCCGGGAGTGTGTCAGTATTTACAGGCGGTCACCGGGAGTGTGGCAGTATAAACAGAGGGTCCCCGCAAGTGTGTCAGTATTTACAGAGAGGTCCCGAGTGTGTATCATTATTTACAGAGAGTCCCCGGGAGTGTGTCAGTATTTACAGATGGTCCCCGGGGGTGTGTCAGTATCTGCAGAATATCCCATTGAGTGTGTCAGTATTTACAGCCGGTCCACGGGGGTGCTCCAGTATTTACAGGGGGTCACCGGGAGTGTGTCAGTATTTACAGCCGGTCCACGGGGGTGTTCCAGTATTTACAGGGGGTCACCGGGAGTGTGTCAGTATTTACACAGTAGCCCTGGGAGAGAGTCAATATTTACAGAGGGTCCTAGGGAGTGTGACATTATTTACAGAGGGTCCCCAGGAGTATGTCAGTCCTTAAAGAGGGTCCCCGGGATCGTGTCATTATTTACAAAGGGGGAGAAATTCAGTTGTTAGCGCCAGCCGTTAGCGCTTTTAGAGGGCGATAAGTGGGGCGTGAAGCGGCTAGCGCCCGGGGTGCGGCGACACCTGCGCCTCTCGTGAAATTGAGCGGACATTTAGCGGCGGCGCAAAACCGCAACGACCGCTCAGCTGCGCGTGCAGATCCTTACTTCATTTCATGGTGCAACGCCCTTGGTGCGCACCGAACCGGAACTTCAGTGGCGCCCCTCTTCTTTCCGCCTGGTGCTGCCAGCGACTGGTTGACTGGAATGGTTCCCAGTCGCTGTGGGGCAGGCGGGGCGCTATTTAAAGGGGGCTCTTCCTGGCTTCTTAGTGGTAGCCATTTTTGGACCACTCCTGTGTGAGAGAGAGATTTGCAGAGAGACAAAGGGAGAGAGCTTTCTGCATTGACTCAGCGCTCGCACAGGTACTTCTGGCTTCAGCCCAGAGCGTTGCAGTTGGATTGATTTTTCAGTGCCATAGCCTTCAGTGGCCACATGTTATGGGGGCTGCAATGGGTGGAAACGTTGGGTTTCTCCATTACATTGACAGGGCTCAGAGAAGCCGAGAGAGAGTGCCAATCATGGCCAGATGGAGGAGGGCCAACAGGCATCGGCACAGGAGGCCTTACCCTCCCAGGGTATACCACCAGCAGTTCTCCTACCTCGACATGCCTGAGGAGCAGTGTATTCGGAGGCTTCAATTCAGCAGGGAGGTGGTCACTGATCTCTGCCACCTGCTTCAGACAGATCTGCAGCCTCAGCTGAGGAGCAGGACGTCTCTGTCGGTGGCAGTGAAGGTGACAGTGGCTCTCAATTTCCACGTCACCGGCTCCTTCCAATCCGCTACTGGGGACATTGCCAATGTCTCCCAGTTCGCGGTGCATTGCTGCATCCGTCAAGTCAGGAATGCCCTCTTCAAAAGGAGACGTCAGTATATTTCCTTCCCCATCAGCCTGGACAAGCAGCAAGAGCGCGCAATGGGATTTCCAAGAATAGCGGACTTCCCCATGGTCCAGGGCACCATTGACTGCATGCATGTGGCTTTGTGGGCGCCTCAAGAGAATGCCGAGGAGTACCACAACCGGAAGGGGCTCCATTTGTTGAACGTGCAGTTGGTGTGTGACCACAGACAGCTGATACTAGCTGTCAATTCCCGCTTTCCAGGCAGCAGCCACGACGCCTTAATCCTGCGCCAGACTTCTGTGGCAGACCTTTTCGAAGCCCCGGCTCACCCAGGAGGCTGGCTTCTCGGGGACAAGGGCTATCCTTTGTGCACCTGGCTGATGACCCCGCTCCGTGCGCCCAGCACCCCTGCTGAAGAACGATACAATGAAGCCATCAAGCGACCAGGAAAATCATTGAGCACACAATCGTGCTAAAGCACTGGTTCTGCTGTCTGGACCATTCCGCGGGAGCCCTTCAGTACTTGCCTGAGCGAGTCTCCCATTTTGTTGTAGTGTGCTGCATGCTGCACAACCTGGCTATCCTCAGGACTCAGCCACTGCCAGCAGACATTGGAGGGCCACCAGAGGAGGAGGAGGAGGAGGAGTAGGAGGAGGAGGAGCACCAAGATGGGAGGGAGGCACAAAGTGCAAGGGCCGTCCGTCAGCGGCATATTGCAAGTCGGTTCTAGGCCCGTTCTGAGGGACTGGCTTGTGCCATTGAAAGAACATGAATGGAACCGTTCCGCAAACCCTGAGCTGGTCAAGGCAACAAATAGTTCAAAGAGCAAACATGCACAAACTGAATAAAGACAATTATTTATTTAACAAACTCTGTGCCCTTCCCGCATGACAAACAAATACAGAGAAACCCCCAAAACAACAGTCAGACACATAACTGGCTCTCACAAGCTGGAGACAATGAACAAAAGAGTTAACCAAAAATGACCATGATCCTCGGCCTTCACTAAAAATATTCACAGCATTTTGCCACACCTCCTACTTTTTGGCCAGCGAGGGTGATCTGCTTTGCTTGCGAGATTGGCTCCTTCCCACCCTGCAGCTCCTCCACAATGGGACCCCAGTGGCTGCAGCAAGGCTGGGGGAAGGCTGCTGAGGGTCAGAAACTGAGACTGCAGATGCCCTTGGGGCACGGCCTGGACCAGCTCTGGGCCTGGAGTGCCCGGCTGTGGACTGCTCCAACTCTGCATGGGTGGCAGCAGTCTGTCCTACGGGTGGTGGCAGCTGCAGTGGAGGAGTGACAGTGTTGGCAGCAGGAATGCTGCCATCCTGACAGAGCACAGGCACTCCCTGGTCAGACGGCACACTGGCACTCGCACGGGGCAGCACTGAAGCATGCGGAGCAATCTGCTGAAGCACAGACTGCTGGCATGCTGCGGCGCGGCGAGGGCGCCAGCGAATCCTGCCCGATCCAGCGAGGGTGGCAGCAGTTAGTGCTCGTGTGGCCCTAATCTGTGTCTGCATCAGACCAGCCACTAACTGCATGGCACCACTAAGCACTTGCGTGGAAGCCGCCTGTGCTGCCTGTGCTGCACCGAAGTCCTGCAGACTCCTTGCCTTTGCTGCACCGAAGTCCTGCAGACTCCTTGCCTTTGCTGCACCGAAGTACTGCAGACTCCTTGCCTTTGCTGCACCGAAGTCCTGCAGACGCCTTGCCTTTGCTGCACTGAAGTCCTGCAGACGCCTTGCCTGCGCTGCCCCGAATTCCTGTACACTCTTTGCCAGTGACTCTATGGAGGCAGGCATCCTTGCCACTGCAGCCATGAGCTCAGTGTGCCTGTGCTCTGCCTGGGCGCCCATTTCAGCGAGGAGCCGCACCTCCTCTGCGCTCACTGTAGCAGGACTGTAGGCCAGACTTTCCTCCGGGAGCCGCCGAGCTTCCCTACCACCGCCCCCCCCCCGCATTGCTGCAGCCCGCTGGGCCCCGGTGCTTCACCCTCCTCAGACCCTTCCCCCCCTGCTCCCCTCCAGGGAAGACATGTTCCCATTATGGCCATGGGCTGCCTCGGCTGAGGGTGGCACTGATGGTCCGGCTTCCTCTTCCTGCTCGCCTTCAGAATCACTCACAGTGGCAGCTTGAGGGCCTGCCTCCTCACCTGGCAATTCAGCATCTGAAAGCAGGGAAGTACAAGAGTTGCTTTAGCGTGCGGACAGGGCAGCAGTGAGGGAGGCATGAGTGCTGCAATGCACTGTATTGGTTCGATAGTGGCAAAGGATGTGGGTGTGAGGCACAAGTGGAAGGAGAGAGGTCAAAAAGGTGATGACCTTACCATTGCTGTCCAGAACGGTGTCGGCATCTCCAGTGGTGACGGGGCCAATCATCCGGCCAGCCATAATCCGTTCCACTCGCTGCTCCAGATCGCTGAGGTCTTTAAGTTCAGGACAGCCTCCCCCGGTCCATTGCTGCTGCCTCCTATTGTGTGCCAGCTTGCCCTGCAAGAGAAAGGACGGGCTCTGAGCACAGTGTGAAGCCCTGATCATGGCTGCACTGCCTGCCATGGTGGAATAGCCCATACAGTGTGAAGCCCTGATCTTGGCTGCACTGCCTCCCATGGAGGAATAGTCCTTACAGTGTGAAGCTCAGATCTTGGCTGCACTGCCTCCCATGGTCGAATAGCCCTTAAAGTGTGAAGCCCTGATCTTGGCTGCACTGCCTCCCATGGCCGAATAGCCCTTACAGTGTGAAGCCCTGATCTTGGCTGCACTGCCTCCCATGGTGGAATAGCCCTTACAGTATGTAAAGTGGTGAATGTGCATGTGAGTTTCATGAAAGGCCCATAGGTGTTGGATGAGGGCTGAGCATTGGGGCTTTCAGGACCCTTTGGCCATAAAGTGAGGTGGACATGCAGGGATGAAGAGCATACTGGAAAGGGTACTCACCCCGACAACCCGAGTGAGGTTGTTGAACTTCTTCCTGCATTGCATAGGGGTCGTAGGTACCATGCTGCTGGAGGTCACTCTGTGTGCCACCTCCCTCCAAGCTTTTCGATATCCATTGGGCAGCGGCATCCTGCCACTGTCTGGAAACAGGATAGATCGCCTGCGCTCCACTGCGCCAACCAGAACCTTCAGGGCCCCCTCACCGAACTGCTGCGCTCGCTCCCTGGGCCTCTCCATGGTCGTAGGCATTAGAATGTCGCAGCAGGTCTGTCCAGGCCGAGAATCAGAGGTCCAATGTGCAGGGCGTGGCTGCAAGCCAAATCGACCCGCCCCCTTTAAGAGGTGACCGGCGCCAGCGTGTCTGCCTGCAATAGCTAACTGGCTGCACCTGCGCTGCGCCCGCCCTCGGTGGTAGCGCCTCGCCTCTCCGGCTTAGCACCTTAGGACAGTCATGCAGCGCCGGCTTTAACGCACCAAGCACCTCTTTGGGCGAAACAAGTCAATTTCGCTGAAGGTGGCGATAATTTGCGCTGGGCGCTAAATTTAGCGCACGCTCGACTATAATGCCCCAAACGTGACAATACTGAATTTCTAGGCCAAAGTGTCCCCGGGAGGGTGACAGTATTTACAGAGTGTACCCGGGTGTGTGTCATTATTTACAAAGTGTCCCCAGGAGTGTGTCAGTATTTACAGAGGGTCCCCGGGAGTGTGTCAGTATTTACAGAGGGTCCCCGGGAGTGTGACAGTATTTACAGAGAACATAAGAACATAAGAAATGGGAGCAGGAGTAGGCCAATCAGCCCCTCGAGCCTGCTCCGCCATTCAATAAGATCATGGCTGATCTGATCCTAACCGCAAATCTACTTTCACTCTCCATCCCATGTGATCTCCCGGGAGAGGCGAAAAACCAGATAAAAAACCCAATGTGCCAATTTGGGAGAAAAAATCTGGGAAATGCCTCTCCGATCCATCTAGGCGATCGAAACTCGTCCAGGAGATCACCTGTCCCTGTATTTCCTACAGTACTTACCTTCTGCAAGAGGTGATCTCCACCCCAGCCAGGAACAGGCCCAATTTACTCTTGAAGGAGTCCTAGCTGGCAGCCTGTTCCCGAGGTCTCCACTGATCCCTGTGAATAGAACCATCTCCTGAAATCTAACACAGAATTAGAACACAAGAAGTAGGAGCAGGACCAGGCTACACGGCCCCTGGGCTCGCTCCACTACCCACAGGGCCATGACCGATCCGATCCTAGCCTCATGTCCGATTTCCTGCCCGTTCCCCGTAACCCGTAATTCCCTTTACTTCTAGGAAACTGTCTATTTCTGTTTTAAATTTATTTAATGATGTAGCTTCCACAGCTCTCTGGGGCAGCAAATTCCACAGACCTACCACCCTCTGAGTGAAGAAGTCTCCTCATCTCAGTTTTGAAAGAGCAGCCCCTTATTCTAAGATTATGCCCCCTAGTTCTCGTTTCACCCATCATTGGGAAGATCCTCACCGCATCCACCTGATCAAGCCCCTTCACAATAAGGTCGCCTCTCATTCTTCTGAACTCCAATGAGTAGAGTCCCAATCTACTCAACCTCTCTTCATATGTCAACCCCCTCATCCCCGGGATTAACCGAGTGAACATTCTTTGTACTGACTCGAGAGCAAGTATGCTTTTCTTAAGTATGGACACCAAAACTGTACGCAGTATTCCAGGTGTGGTCTCACCAATACCTTGTACAACTGAAGCAATACCTCCCTGTTTTTATATTCCATCCCCCTAGCAATAAAAGCCAACATTCCATTGGCCTTCTTGATCAACTGCTGCACCTGCACACTAACTTTTTGAGTTTCGTGCACCAGGACCCCCAGATCCCTTTGTACTACAGTACTTTCCAGTTTTTTGCCATTAAGATAATAACTTGCTCTATGATTTTTCCTGCCAAAGTGCATAAACTCACACTTTCCAGTATTATATTCCATCTGCCAAATCTCTGCCCACTTACTTAGCCTATCTATGTCCCTTTGCAGGTTTTTTATGTCCTCCTCACTCATTACTTTCCCTCCCATCTTAGTATCATCTGCAAACTTTGATATGTTACACTCGGTCCCTTCCTCCAAATCGTTAATATAGATTGTAAAGAGTTGGGGACCCAGCACTGACCCCTGCGGAACACCACTAGTTACTGATTGCCAGTCTGAGAATGAACCATTTATCCGAACTCTCTGCTTTCTATTAGCTTGGGCCTGGGGGAGAGCAGAGGCGCGACCGGCGGCAGTTAAAAGTGGCGGCAGCGAACGAGGCCTGACCAGAGAGCTTGGGCCTGGGGGAGAGCAGAGGCGTGACCGGCGGCAGTTAAAAGCGGCGGCAGCGAACGAGGCCCGACCAGAGAGCTTGGACCTGCGGGAGAGCAGAGGCGTGACCGGCGGCAGTTAAAAGCGGCGGCAGCAAACGAGGCCCGACCAGAGAGCTTGGACCTGGGGGAGAGCAGAGGCGTGACCAGCGGCAGTTAAAAGTGGCGGCAGCGAACGAGGCCTGACCAGAGAGCTTGGGCCTGGGGGAGAGCAGAGGCGCGACCGGCGGCAGTTAAAAGCAGCGGCAGCGAACGAGGCCCGACCAGAGAGCTTGGACCTGGGGGAGAGCAGAGGAGCGACCGGCGGCAGTTAAAAGCGGCGGCAGCGAACGAGGCCCGACCAGAGAGCTTGGACCTGGGGGAGAGCAGAGGCGCGGCCGGCGGCAGTTAAAAGCGGCGGCAGCGAACGAGGCGCACCAATTCAACAGCAGAGGAGAGAGGTAAAAAGTAATCCAAGTGTGACGTCACCAGGAAGCAGGTAAGTTATTGGTTGGTGAGTTTTTCTTTTATTACAAGATTAAATTCTGCGGTTTATATTTTCTTGGGTCTCTGTGGTGTAGTGGGGACAGTTGGTAAATAAGCGCCCTAGAGTATATCTTTAACTGGTGGTATTGAATTAATTTAAATTAATTAAAGGGGTAAGTCATGCCAGGAGAGCCCAGCCCCGTGTTATACTCCTCTTGCTCTATGTGGGAATTCAGGGACGCTACCGGTGTCCCTGATGACCACGTGTGCCAGAAATGCATCCAGCTGCCGCTACTAACGGGCCGTATTGAGGCACCGGAGCTGCGGATGGATGGGTTGTGGAGCATTCACGATGCTGAGAGGGTCGTGGATTACACGTATGATGAGTTGGTCACACCGCAGGGTAGGGCTGCACAGGCAGAAGGGAAATGGGTGACCACCAGGCGGAGCAGTAGAAGGTGGGACTTGTCGGATGGGTTGCACCTGAACCAGAGCGGGACAAATATCCTTGCGGGAAGGTTTGCTAGCACTGTTCAGGGGGGTTTAAACTAAAAAGGCAGGGGGTTGGGAACCTGAGCAGGGAGACAGAGGAAAGGAAAACAGGGATAAAAGCAAAAGATAGGAAGGAGAAAAACAAAAGTGGCAGTCAGAGAAATCAACGGTTTAAATCAAACGTGGCCACAGTAAATAATAATTCTAATAGGTCTAAGAGCGTTAAAAAAACAAGCCTGAACGCTTTGTGTCTTAATGCGAGGAGCATTTGTAATAAGGTGGATGAATTGGCTGCGCAAATAGAGGTAAACGAATATGATTTGGTTGGGATTACAGAAACGTGGCTCAAGGATGGCCAAGACTGGGAACTCAACATCCAGGGGTATTCGATATTCAGGAAAGATAGGCAAAAAGGAAAGGGAGGTGGGGTAGCATTACTGGTTAAAGAAGGGATTAATACAATTGTAATGAAGGATATTCGCTCTGATGATGTGGAATCTGTATGGGTAGAATTGAGAAATATTAAGGGGAAAAAAACATTAGTGGGAGTGGTATATAGACCTCCAAACAGTAAGGTGGAGGTTGGGGATGGCATTAAAAGGGAAATTAAAGAAGCGTGCAATAAGGGCACAGTAGTCATCATGGGTGACTTTAATCTACATATAGATTGGGCCAACCAAATTAGTAACAATACTGTGGAGGAGGAATTCCTGGAGTGTTTACGGGATGGTTTCCTGGACCAATATGTCGAGGACCCAACCAGAGATCAGGCCATCTTAGACTGGGTATTATGTAACGAGAAAGGGTTAATTAGCAATCTTGTTGTACGAGGCCCCTTGGGTCGGAGCGATCATAATATGATCGAATTCTTCATTAAGATGGAGAGTGAAGTAGTTAACTCAGAGACACGGTGGCATAGTGGTTAGCACTGTTGCCTCACAGCGCCAGGGACCCGGGTTCGAATCTGGCCTCGGGTGACTGTCTGTGTGGAGTTTGCACATTCTCCCCGTGTTTGCGTGGGTTTCCTCCGGGTGCTCCGGTTTCCTCCCATATTCCAAAGGTGTGCGGGTTAGGTTGATTGGCTATGATAAAATTGAACCTTAGTGTTAGGGGGAATAAATACGTGGGGTTACGGGGATCGAGTGGGATATGTGTCGGTGCAGGCTCGATGGGCCGAAATGGCCTCTATCTGCACTGTGGGGTTTCTGTGATTTCTGTGACAAGGGTCCTCAATTTAAATAAAGGAAACTACGATGGTCTGAGGAGCGAGTTGGGTAGGATTGAGTGGGGAATGGCGCTCAAAGGGTTGACGGTGGATAGGCAATGGCAAACATTCAAAGTCTGAATGGATGAGCTACAGAATTTGTTCATCCCAGTTTGGCATAAAAATAAAACAAAAAAGGTGACTCAACCGTGGCTAATAAGGGAAATTAGGGATAGCATAAGATCCAAGGAGAGGACATATAAATTGGCTAGAAAAAGCAATAATCCTGAGGATTGGGAGCAGTTTAGGAGTCAACAAAGGAGGACAAAGGGATTAATTAAGAAAGGGAAAATAGAATATGAGAGTAAGCTAGCTGGGAACATAAAAACTGACTGTAAAAGCTTTTATAGATATGTAAAGAGAAAAAGATTGGTGAAGTCAAGCGTAGGTCCCTTACAGTCAGAATCAGGGGAATTTATAAAGGGAAACAAGGAAATGGCAGACCAACTAAATACATACTTTGGTTCTGTCTTCACAAAGGAGGACACAAATAACCTCCCAGAGATGCCGGGGAACATAGGGTCTGATGAAAGAGAGGAACTGAAAGAAATCAGTATTTGTAGGAAAATGGTGTTAGGAAAATTGATGGGACTGAAGGCCGATAAATCCCCAGGGCCTGATGGTCTACATCCCAGGGTACTTAAGGAAGTGGCCCTAGATGCATTACTGGTCATCTTCCAGAACTCGATAGACTCTGGAACGGTACCCATGGATTGGAGGGTAGCTAATGTTACCCCACTATTCAAAAAAGGCGGTAGAGAAAAAGCGGGGAATTATAGACCGGTAAGCCTGACATCGGTAGTGGGGAAAATGCTAGAGTCCATTATGAAAGATGTAATAGCAGAGCACTTGGAAAGCAGTGACAGGATCGGACAAAGTCAACATGGATTTACAAAAGATAAATCATGCTTGACTAATCTACTGGAATTTTTTGAGGATGTAACTGGTAAAATAGATAAGGGAGCACCAGTGGATGTGGTGTATTTGGACTTTCAGAAGGCTTTTGATAAGGTCCCGCAGAAGAGATTAGCATGCAAAATTAAGGCACATGGGATTGGGGGCAAGGTATTGACTTGGATAGAGAACTGGTTGGTGGACAGAAAGCAAAGAGTTGGAATAAATGGGTCATTTTCCGAGTGGCAGGCAGTGACTAGTGGGGTACCGCAAGGATCGGTCCTAGGACCCCAGCTGTTCACAATATATATTAATGATCTGGACGAGGGAATTGGATGTAATATCTCCAAATTTGCAGACGACACACAGCTGGGCGGGAGGGTGAGCTGCGAGGAGGATGTCGGGAAACTCCAGTACGATTTGGACAGGTTGGGTGATTGGGCAGAAACATGGCAAATGCACTATAATGTGGATAAATGTGAGGTTATCCACTTTGGTGGCAAAAACAGGAAGGCAGATTATTATTTGAATGGCAATAGATTGGGAGAAGGGGAAGTGCAAAGAGACCTGGGTGTCCTTGTGCACCAGTCGCTGAAGGTAAGCATGCAGGTGCAGCAGGCGGTTAAGAAGGCAAATGGTATGTTGGCCTTCGTAGTGAGAGGGTTCGAGTACAGGAGCAAGGATGTCTTGCTACAGTTGTACAGGGCCTTGGTGAGACCGCACCTTGAGTATTGTGTGCAGTTTTGGTCACCTTACCTGAGGAAGGATGTTATTGCCATGGAAGGAGTGCAGCGAAGATTCACCAGGCTGATACCTGGGATGGCAGGAATGACGTATGAGGAGAAATTGTGTCGATTGGGCTTATACTCACTGGAGTTTAGAAGATTGAGAGGGGATCTCATCGAAACCTGTAAAATTCTGTCAGGTCTGGACAGACTAGATGCAGGAAGGATGTTTCTGATGGCCGGGGAGTCCAGAACCAGGGGTCATAGTCTAAGGGTAAGGGGTAATCAAAAAAATCAAATCAAAAATCAAATCAACTTTTTTGTCATTGTTAGTGCACAAGTGCAGTACAACGAAATGTAGGCTTGCGGCTCCTGAGAGTGTACATTTGGATTAAGACATTTAAACATTCAACATACATTTTGCTTGTTGTATATTAACATAAGCATAACCATAATAAAGTGCATTGGCAGATGTGCAGGCTTTAGAGTTTATTTGTGGAGTTCAGTAGGATGACAGCCCTGGGAAAGAAGCTGTTCCTAAATCTGGTCGTTCAGGTGCGAATGCATCTGTAGCGTCTCCCAGATGGCAGGAGGGTGAACAGACTGTGGCTGGGGTGGGTAGGGTCTTTGATGATGGACCGTGACCTCCGTAGACAGCGTTTCTGGTATATGTGCTCTATGGTCGGTAGCCGGGTGCCGGTAATGCGTTGGGCAGTTTTGACTACCCGCTGCAGGGCTTTCCGGTCGTAGTAGCTACAGCTGCCATACCATACTGTGATACAGTTTGTCAGGATGCTCTCTATAGTGCAGCGGTAAAAGTTAGAGAGGATCAGGGGTGACAGGTTACATCCCTTCAGCCTCCTTAGGAAATATAGGCGCTGCTGGGCCTTCTTCACCAGAGAGGAAGTGTTGAGGGACCAGGAGAGGTCTTCCGTGATGTGGACTCCGAGGAACTTAAAGCTGTCCACCCTTTCCACCACAGCCCCATTGATGTGGATGGGGGTGTGACTTCCACCTTTGGACTTCCTGAACTCCACAATGATTTCTTTGGTTTTCTTGATGTTAAGGGCCAGGTTGTTATCGGCGCACCACTTCACGAGATGCTGGACCTCCTCCCTGTAGGCTGACTCATCGTTGTTGGTGATCTGGCCTACTACCGTGGTGTCATCCGCAAACTTGATGATGGTGTTGGAACCATTAACAGCCACACAGTCGTGGGTGAAGAGGGAGTAGAGGAGGGGGCTCAGCACACATCCTTGTGGGGCCCCCGTGTTCAGGGTCGGGGGGGGAGGTGTGGCTACCTAATTTGACAGACTGGGGTCTGTTTGTTAGGAAGTCCAGGATCCAGTTGCAGAGGGAAGTTTTCAGGCCAAGAGTTTGGAGTTTGGTGGCCAGCTTGTTGTGGAGGATAGTGTTGAATGCTGAGCTGTAGTCTATAAACAGCATTCTGATGTAGGTCTCCTTACCATCTAGGTGATTCAGTGACGAGTGTAGAGCAGTTGTGATTGCATCCTCCATTGATCTGTTTGCACGATAGGCAAACTGGTGTTGGTCAAGAGAGGCAGGAACACTGGCTTTGATGTGGGCTAAGACCAGTCTCTCGAAACACTTCATTATGATGGGTGTGAGTGCGACAGGTCGATAGTCGTTCAGGCACGTCACAGCCGTTTGTTTTGGCACAGGAATAATGGTAGCGGTCTTGAAGCATGTAGGGACTACTGCCTGGGCCAATGACAGATTGAAGATGGCGGTGAAGACATCAGCCAGCTGATCAGCACATTCCTTGAGTACCCGTCCAGGGATGCTATCCGGTCCAGCAGCCTTTCGTGTGTTCACTCCGCGTAGAACACCCCTTACGTCGGAGGTCGACAGAATGAGCACCTGGTCTTCCGGGGGTGGCAAGGCTTTGGTAGCCGGCTCCCTGTTGTCCCTGTCGAAGCGAGCGTAGAAGTTGTAAAGCTCCTCCGGAAGGGAGGCATCGCTAACCGGGGGGCTGGTGTTTTTGCCCTTGTAGTCAGTGATGGACTGGATGCCTTGCCACATGCGCCGGGGGTCCGAGTTGTTGCGGAAGTGATCCTTTATCCGCAGTGTCTGTTTCCTTTTGGCAGTCCTGATACCCCTTTTTAGGTTGGTCCTAGCTGCACTGTAAGCCGCCGCGTCGCCAGATTTAAATGCTGCATCGCGTGCTTTCAACAGTGAGCAGACCTCTCCGTTCATCCAGGGTTTCTGGTTGGGGTATGTCCTGATATTTTTATGGGTCGTGACGACCTCGACGCAGCTGTTGATGTAGAATAGCACTGTGGATGCGTATTCCTCGATGTCATTATGGGCAAACATGCCCCAATCAGTGCGTTCGAAGCAGTCCTGAAGCTCCGATACTGCCCCCTCTGGCTATACTTTCACTGCTCTCACTGATGTTCGCCCTCTTTTGATGAGCGGTTTGTATGCCGGGGCTAGAAACAGGGAGAGGTGGTCAGACTTCCCAAGGTGACGCCTTATAAGCGTCTACAATGCTCGTGTAGTCTTGATCCAGTGTGTTCTCCCCTCTTGTGGGGCAGGAGACTTTCTGGTGGAATTTCGGTAGTACAGTTTTTAGGTTTATGTGATTGAAGTCCCCCGCGACGATAAAAGCTCCGTCTGGGTGCGCAGTTTGTTGTTCGCTGATGGCCCTGTAGAGGTCCTTCAGTGCTAGTTTGGCATTAGCGTGTGGTGGGATGTAGACCGCAGTGATGATAACAGCCGTGAATTCCCGAGGCAGGTAGAAGGGTCTGCACCTTACCATGAGGAATTCCAAATCAGCCGAGCAGGATCTATCAATTATATCAGTGTTAGTGCACCAGGCATTGTTAGTGTAAATGCACAAACCGCCTCCCTTGCTCTTACCAGAGTCTGCAGTTCTGACTGCGCGGAAGACCGTGCGTCCTTCTAGTTGGATGGTGGTGTCAGGGATGCCGTTGTTCAGCCAGGTCTCTGTGAAGATCATGGCGCAGCATTCCTTTGTCCTTTTCTGTGTGGAGAGATCCAGTTTGATCTCATCCATTTTGTTCTCCAGTGACCTGACGTTGGCCAGGAAAATGCTTGGGAAAAGCCATTTAGGACTGAAATTAGGAGGAATTTCTTCACCCAGAGAGTGGTGAACCTGTGGAATTCTCTGCCACAGAGGGCGGTGGAGGCTAGAGAAGGGACTAATCAGTAATCTTGTTGTACGGGGACCCTTGGGTCAGAGCGATCATAACATGATCGATTTCTCACTCGAAATGGAGAGCGAAGAAATTGACTCAGAGACTAAGGTCCTGAATTTAAACAAGGGGAATTATGATGCCATGAGACGGGAACTGAGTAGGTCTGATTGGACAACGTTCCTGAGAGGACTGGAGGTAGATAAACAATGGCAAACATTTAAAGATAGAATGACAAAATTGCAAAAATTGTTTATACCAATCTGGCATAAAAGGAAATCTAAAAAGGTGACTCAACCGTGGATAACAGGGGAAATTAGAGACAGCATAAAATCCAAAGATAGGGCGTATAAAATAGCCAAAAAAAGCGCCAGAGCGGAAGATTGGGAACAGTTTAAGATAGAGCAAAGGAGGGCAAAGGGCATGATCAAGAGGGGCAAAATAGCTTACGAAAACAAGCTGGCGGAAAATATAAAAACTAACTCCAAAAGCTTTTATAAATATATCAAAAGGAAAAGACTGGTGAAAACCAAAGTTGGTCCATTGCAGTCAGATACGGGGGAATATATAATGGGAAATAAGGAAATGGCAGATCAACTAAATGCATACTTTGGGTCAGTCTTTACGAAGGAAGACACAAAAAACCTCCCTGGGATATCGGGAAAAATAGGGACATTGGCAAAGGAGGAACTGACGCAAATCAATATCTCTAAGGATATGGTGTTAAGGAAGCTAAAGGGATTGAAGGTGGACAAATCCCCAGGGCCTGATAACATGCATCCTAGGGTACTGAAGGAGGTGGCCCTAGAGATAGCGGATGCACTAAGGATGATTTTTCAGAATTCATTAGACTCGGGAACAGTGCCGATGGATTGGAGGGTAGCTAACGTTACCCCACTATTCAAAAAGGGGGGTAGGGAAAAAGCAGGTAATTACAGACCTGTAAGCCTTACATCAGTTGTGGGCAAAATGCTGGAGTCCATCATTAAGGATGAAATAGCGGAGCACTTAGCAAATGGGGACAGGATAGGACAGAGTCAACATGGATTTACAAAGGGTAAATCGTGCTTGACTAATCTATTGGAATTTTTTGAGGGAGTAACTGGTAGAATAGATGGGGGAGAGCCAGTAGATGTGGTGTACCTGGACTTCCAAAAGGCCTTCGATAAGGTCCCACATAAAAGATTAGCATGGAAAATTGAGGCTCATGGGATAAAGGGGAAAGTTTTGGCGTGGATAGGGAACTGGCTGTCAGATAGAAAACAGAGAGTTGGAATAAACGGCTCATTTTCTGAATGGCAGGCAGTAACAAGTGGGGTACCACAGGGATCTGTCCTGGGCCCCCAGCTGTTCACAATTTACATTAATGACCTGGATCAGGGAGTCGGATGCAGCATTTCCAAATTTGCAGACGACACTAAACTAGGAGGTGGGGTGGGCTCAGAGGAAGAGACCAGGAAGCTCCAGAGCGATTTGGACAGACTGGGCGATTGGGCGGATAAATGGCAGATGCACTATAATGTGGACAAGTGCGAAGTTATCCACCTTGGGTGCAGGAACGGGAGGGCAAATTATTATTTAAATGGCAATAGATTGGGAGAGGGGGAAGTACAGAGAGACCTGGGTGTTCTTGTACACCAGTCACTGAAGGCGAGCATGCAGGTGCAACAGGCGGTCAAGAAGGCAAACGGTATGCTGGCCTTCATAGCAAAAGGGTTAGAATACAGGAACAGGGATACCTTGCTGCAGCTGTACAGGGCACTGGTGAGACCACACCTCGAGTACTGTGTACAGTTTTGGTCGCCTCATCTGAGGAAGGATGTTCTTGCCATGGAGGGGGTGCAGCGGCGATTCACCAGGCTGATACCAGGAATGGCGGGAATGACCTATGAGGAGAGACTATGTAGTTTAGGGATGTACACACTGGAGTTTAGAAGATTGAGAGGGGACCTCATAGAAGTGTATAAAATTCTGACAGGTCTAGACAGACTGGATGCAGAAGGAATGTTTCCCTTGGCGGGTGAGAACAGAACTAGAGGACATAATTTAAGGATAAGGGCTAAACCATTTAGGACAGAGATGAGGGGGAATTTCTTCACTCAGAGAGTGGTGAACCTGTGGAACTCATTGCCACAGAGGGCAGTGTACGCCAGCTCATTAAATATATTTAAGAGGGAATTAGATATATTTCTACGGGCAAAAGGGGTTAAGGGTTACGGAGAGAAGGCGGGGACGGGATACTGAATTAAAGGATCAGCCATGATCTCATTAAATGGCGGAGCAGGCACGAAGGGCCGAATGGCCTACTCCTGCTCCTATCTTCTATGTATCTATGTATCTATGTATTAAATATATTCAAGAAAGAGTTGGATATATTTCTTGAGGCTAAAGGGATCAAGGGATATGGGGAAAAGCAGGGACAGGGTACTGAATTTGGATGATCAGCCATGATCACATTGAATGGCGGAGCAGGCTTGAAGGGCCGAATGGCCTACTCCTGCTCCTATTTTCTATGTTTCTATGTTTCTATGTTTCTATAGCCAATCCTCCACCCATGCCAGAATATTACCCCCAATCCCGTGATTTTTTATCTTTTGTGTGGCACCTTGTCAAATGCCTTTTGGAAGACTAAATACACTACGCCCACTGGTTCCCCTTTATCTACCTTGTATGTTACATCCTCAAAGAACTCAAGCAAATTTGTCAAACATGACTTACCATTCGTAAAACCATCTGACTTTGTCCTATTAAATTATGTTTATCCAAATGTCCCGTTACTGTCTCCTTAATAATCGACTCTAAAATTTTACCAACCACAGATGTTAGGCTAACTGGTCTATAGTTTCCAGCCTTCTGTCTATTGCCCTTTTTAAATAAGGGTGTTACATGAGCAGTTTTCCAATCTGCCGGGACCTTTGCTGAGTCCAGGGAGTTTTGGAAAATTATTACCAATGCATCCACAATCCCTACCGCCACTTCCCTCAAGACCCTAGGATGTAAGCCATCAGGTCCAGGGGATTTATCCGCCTTTAGTCCCATTATTTTACCGAGTACCACTTCCTTAGTGATTTTAATTGTATTTAGCTCCTCCCCCCCTAGAGCCCCCTGTTTGCCCAGTGTTGGGATATTCTTAGTGTCCTCTACTGTAAAGACTGATACAAAATATTTGTTCAGTGTTTTTGCCATCTCTGTGTTTCCCACCATTAATTTCCCGGTCTCATCCTCTAAGGGACCAACATTTACTTTAGCCACCCGTTTTCTTTTTATACAACTGTACAAACCCTTGCTATCTGTTTTTATAGAAACATAGAAACATAGAAGATAGGAGCAGGAGTATGCCATTCGGCCCCTCGAGCCTGCTCCGCCATTCAATGAAATCATGGCTGATCATCCAAATTTAGTACCCTGTCCCTGCCTTCTCCCCATATCCCTTGATCCCTTTAGCCTTAAGAAATATATCCAACTCTTTCTTGAATATATTTAATGAACTGGCCTCCACCGCCCTCTGCGGCAGAGAATTCCACAAGTTCACCACTCTCTGGGTAAAGAAATTCTTCCTCATTTCAGTCCTAAATGGCTTACCCCTTATCCTTAGACTATGACCACTGGTTTTGGACACCCTGGCCATCAGAAGCATCCTTCCTGCATCTAGTCTGTCCAGGCCTGACAGAATTTTATAGGTTTCGATGAGATCCCCTCTCAATCTTCTAAACTCCAGTCAGTATAATCCCAATCGACACAATCTCTCCTCATACGTCAGTCCTGCCATCCCAGGTATTAGCCTGGTGAATCTTCGCTGCACTCCATCCATGACAAGAACATCCTTCCTCAGGTAAGGCGACCAAAACTGCACACAATACTCAAGGTGCGGTCTCACCAAGGCCCTGTACAACTGTAGCAAGACATCCTTGCTCCTATACTCGAACCCTCTTGCTACGAAGGCCAACATACTATTTGCCTTCTTAACGGCCTGCTGCACCTGTATACTTACCTTCAGCGACTGGTGTACAAGAACACCCAGGTCTCTTTGCACTTCCCCTTCTCCCAATCTATTGCCATTCAAATAATAATCGGCCTTCCTGTTTTTGCCACCAAAGTGGATAACCTCACATTTATCCACATTGTAGTGCATTTGCCATGTTTCTGCCCAATCACCCAACCTGTCCAAATCGTACTGGAGTTTCACGACATCCTCCTCACAGCTTACCCTCCCACCCAGCTTTGTGTCGTCTGCAAATTTGGTGATATTACATCCAATTCCCTCGTCCAGATCATTAATATATATTGTGAACAGCTGGGGTCCTAGGACCGATCCTTGCGGTACCCCACTAGTCATTGCCTGCCACTCGAAAAACGACCCGTTTATTCCAACTCTTTGCTTTCTGTCCGCCAACAAGTTCTCTATCCAAGTCAATACCTTGCCCCCAATCCCATGTGCCTTAATTTTGCACGCTAATCTCTTATGTGGGACCTTATCGAAAGCCTTCTGAAAGTCCAAATACACTACATCCACTGGCTCTCCCTTATCTATTTTACCAGTTACATCCTCAAAAAATTCCAGTAGATTAGTCAAGCATGATTTACCTTTTGTAAATCCAGGTTGACTTTGTCCGATCCTGTCACTGCTTTCCAAGTGCTCTGCTATTACATCTTTTATAATCAACTCTAGCATTTTCCCCACTACCGATGTCAGGCTTACCGGTCTATAAATCCCCGCTTTTTCTCTACCTCCTTTTTTGAATAGTGGGGTAACATTAGCTACCCTCCAATCCATGGGTACTGTTCCAGAGTCTATCGAGTTCTGGAAGATGACCAGCAATGAATCTACTATTTCTAGGGCCACTTCCTTAAGTACCCTGATATGTCGATTATCAGGCCCTGGGGATTTATCAGCCTTCAGTCCCATCAATTTTCCTAACACCATTTCCCTACAAATACTGATTTCTTTCAGTTCCACCCTTTCATCAGACCCTATGTTCCCTGGCATCTCTGGGAGGTTATTTGTGTCCTCCTTTGTGAAGACAGAACCAAAATATGTATTTAGTTGGTCTGCCATTTCTTTGTTCCCCATAATAAATTCCCCTGATTCTGACTGCAAGGGACCTACACTTGACTTCACCAATCTTTTTCACTTCACATATCTATAAAAGCTTTTACAGTCAGTTTTTATGTTCTCTGCAAGCTTACTCTCATATTCTATTTTCCCTTTCTTAATTAATCCCTTTGTCCTCCTTTGTTGAATCCTAAACTGCTCCCAATCCTCAGGATTATTGCTTTTTCTGGCCAATTTATATGTCCTCTCTTTGGACCTTATGCTATCCCTAATTTTCCTTGTTAGCCACGGTTGAGTGACCTTTTTTGTTTTATTTTTATGCCAAACTGGGATGAACAAATTCTGTAGTTCATCCATGCGGCCTTTGAATGTTTGCCATTGTCTATCCATCGTCAACCCTTTGAGTGCCATTCCCCAATCAATCCTACCTAACTCGTGCCTCAGAGCATCGTAGTTTCCTTTATTTAAATTGAGGACCCTTGTCTCTGAGTCAGCTACTTCATTCTCCATCTTAATGAAGAATTCGATCATATTTTGATCGCTCCGACCCAAGGGGCCTCGTACAACAAGATTGCTAATTAATCCTTTCTCGTTACATAATACCCAGTCTAAGATGGCCTGATCTCTGGTTGGTTCCTCGACATATTGGTCCAGGAGACCATCCCGTAAACTCCAGGAATTCCTCCTCCACAGTATTGTTACTAATTTGGTTGGCCCAATCTATATGTAGATTAAAATCACCCATGATGACTCCTGTGCGCTTATTGCACGCTTCTTTAATTTCCCTTTTAATGCCATCCCCAACCTCCGCCTTACTGTTTGGAGGTCTATATACCACTCCCACTAACGTTTTTTCCCCTTCGTATTCCTCAATTCTACCCATACAGATTCCACATCATCAGAGCTAATATCCTTCCTTACAATTGTGTTAATCCCTTCTTTAACCAGTAATGCTACCCCACCTCCCTTTCCTTTTTGCCTATCTTTCCTGAATATCGAATACCCCTGAATGTTGAGTTCCCAGTCTTGAGCCACATTTCTGTAATCCCAACCAAATCATATTCGTTTATCTCCTTTTGCACAGCCAATTCAGCCACCTTATTACAAATGCGATAAGGCTTGTTTTTTTAATGCTCTTAGACCTATTAGAATTATTATTTACTGTGGCCATGTTTGATTTAAACCGTTGATTATCTGACTGCCACTTTTGTTTTTCTCCTTCCTATCTTTTGCTTTTATCCTTGTTTCCCTTTCCTCTGTCTCCCTGCTCAGGTTCCCAACCCCTTGCCATTTTAGTTTAAACCCTCCCCCACAGCTAATTTACTTTCATAATCTATTTTCCCTTTCTTAATCAATCTTTTAGTTATTTTTTGCTGTCTTTTAAAGACTCTCTCTCTATTTCAGAAGGGAAATAGAGAGAGTACAACGCCAACATGTTCCTGTAAAGGTCAAGGATGGGACCAACAAGCAAAGGGAACCTTGGATGACAAGGGATATACAAAAATGCATTAGAAATAAAAGGGGGGCTTTTGGCAGTTACAAAAGACTAAAGACGGAAGAAGCCCTAGAGGAGTATAAAAAGTGCAGGGACATACTTAAAAAAGAAATTAGGAGGGCGAGGAGGGGCCATGAAATAACACTGGCGAGCAAAATAAAGGAAAACCCTAAGATGTTTTATAAGTATATTAAGGGCAAGAGGATAACCAGGGAAAGGGTAGGGCCCATTAGGGACCAAAGTGGCAATCTGTGTGTAGAGCCAGAGGATGTAGGCGGGGTTTTAAATGAATTTTTTGCATCTGTGTTCACTATGGAGAAAGACGATGCAGACATAGAAATCGGGCAAGGGGACTGTGACATACTTGAACATATTAGCATCGAGAGGGAGGAGGTGCTAGCGGTTTTAGCAGGCCAAAAAGTGGATAAATCCCCAGGCCCGGACGAGATGTATCCCAGGCTGCTGTGGGAGGCAAAGGAGGAGATTGCAGGGGCTCTGACACAAATTTTCAGAACCTCTCTGGCCACAGGGGATGTACCAGAGGACTGGAGAACAGCTAATGTAGTACCATTATTCAAGAAGGGTAGCAGGGATAAACCAGGGAATTACAGGCCAGTGAGTCTAACATCTGTGGTGGGGAAATTATTGGAAAAAATTCTGAGGGACAAAATTAATCTCCACTTGGAGAGGCAAGGATTAATCGGGGATAGTCAGCATGGCTTTGTCAAGGGTAAATCATGTCTGACAAATCTGATTGAATTTTTCGAGGGGGTGACTACGGGGGTGGATGAGGGAAATGCTGTGGATGTGGTTTACATGGACTTCAGTAAAGCTTTTGACAAAGTCCCGCATAGGAGACTGGTCAAGAAGGTAAGAGCCCATGGGATCCAGGGTGCCTTGGTGCGTTGGATCCTAACCTGGCTGAGTGGCAGGAGGCAGAGGGTGATGGTCGAAGGTTGCTTTTGTGACTGGAAGCCTGTGTCCAGTGGGGTACCTCAGGGATCGGTGCTGGGCCCCTTGTTGTTTGTGATCTACATAAATGATTTGGATGAGAATGTAAAAGGTATGATCAGTAAGTTTGCAGATGACACGAAAATTGGTGGGGTGGTAAATTGCGAGGAGGAAAGCCTCAGGCTACAGGACGATATAAACGGGTTGGTCAGATGGGCAGAAAAGTGGCAAATGGAATTTAACCCTGAAAAGTGCGAGGTGATGCATTTTGGACGGACAAATAAGGCAAGGGAATACACAATGAGTGGTAGGACCCTAGGAAGTACAGAGGGTCAGAGGGACCTTGGTGTACATGTACATAGATCCCTGAAGGCAGCGGAGCAGGTAGATAAGGTGGTTAAAAAGGCATATGGGATACTTGCCTTCATTAGCCGAGGCATAGAATATAAGAGCAGGGAGGTTATGATGGAGCTGTACAAAACGCTGGTGAGGCCACAGCTGGAGTACTGTGTGCAGTTCTGGTCGCCTCACTATAGGAAGGATGTGATTGCTTTGGAGAGGGT
Organism: Somniosus microcephalus; assembly: GCF_052327205.1. Lineage (NCBI taxonomy): Eukaryota > Metazoa > Chordata > Chondrichthyes > Squaliformes > Somniosidae > Somniosus > Somniosus microcephalus. The sequence continues at coordinate 3,706,343 of NC_141015.1, forward strand.
GCAGAGAAGATTCACCAGGATGTTACCTGGGATGGAGCGCCTCAGCTATGAAGAGAGGCTGGACAGGCTGGGGTTGTTTTTCTTGGAGCAGAGAAGGCTGAGGGGCGACCTGATTGAGGTGTACAAAATGATGAGGGGCATAGATAGGGTAGATAAAGAGGAACTTTTCCCCTTAGTGGGGGGGTCAACAACAAGGGGGCATAGATTCAGGGTAAGGGGCAGGAGGTTTAGAGGGGATTTGAGGAGGAACTTCTTCACCCAGAGGGTGGTTGGAATGTGGAATTCAATGCCTGAAAGGGTGGTAGAGGCAGGAACCCTCACAACATTCAAGAAGCATTTGGATGAGCACTTGAAATGCCATTGCATACAAGGCTATGGACCAAATGCTGGAAAATGGGATTAGACTGGACAGGGATGGATGGGCGGCGCAGACACGATGGGCCGAAGGGCCTCTTTCTGTGCTGTAAAACTCTATGGGCTAGATTTTCAGTTGCTTGCGCCAGCAGTTAGCGCCTTAAGAGAAGTGATTTCCGGGCGCTATGCGTGTAGCGCCCGGGCGCAGCGCAGTTTGCGCCCCGCCCCAAATTAAGTTGCCCGTTAGCGCCGGCGCAAAGTTTAGCGCCCGCCCGGATGCGCGCGCAGAAAATGACGTCACATCCTCGTGCAACGCCCTTTGGCCGCCCCGATTGCAAACTTCAGTCGGACCGCCCCATTGTGCGGCGGGCGGCCGGAGCGTTTGGAAAAAGGAACGCAACACAACCAGCGCGGGCCCCGGGGGGCGCTAATTAAAGGGAACGTCCTCTCCAGTATAAAGGCCATCCATTATTTCAGAAAACAGTCTTGTGCCACGCATTTCTGGAGACACAACAAGGAGGATAGCTAACTGGTTTCAAGCAGCAAGAGCCAGGTATTTTTGGACTCAGGCAACAGCGCTGCAAGTGGCCATTTGGAAATTAGAGTGTTTGCCAGGATTTGATGGGGGTTGCATGGGGTGCCAACGCGGAGCTGCAGCTCCATGTCCGTAGGGCTCGCAGACGTATTGTGAGAGGGGCAGCCCTGGCTAGAGGCAGAGGGGGCTACAGGCGTCGGCCACGTAGGCCTTACCCAGTCAGGCTATACCGCCAGCAGCGCTCCTACCTAAACATGAGTGCCGCGCGATGTGTTAAAAGGCTCCGATTCCGGAAGGGGGTGATTGCAGAGATCTGCCACCTGCTTCGCCGAGATCTGCGGCCAAAGCTCAGGTGCAGGACGTCTCTGTCGGTGGAAGTGAAGGTGACAGTGGCATTGAACTTCTATGCCACCGGCTCCTTCCAATACGCTGCTGGGGACATCGCAAACATCTCCCAGTACGGCGCGCATCGCTGCATCCACCAGGTGACCGAAGCACTGTTCAGAAGGAGAAGCCAATTCATCTCCTTCCCCATGGCCCTGGAGAGCCAGCATCAGCGCGCATTGGGATTTTCCAGACTCGGGGAATTCCCCTTGGTGCAGGGCGCCATTGACTGTACGCATGTGGCTTTGCGGGCCCCTCTGGAGCATGGCGAGCAGTATCGCAACAGGAAGGGCTACCATTCTCTGAATGTGCAGCTGGTCTGTGACCACAAGCAGCGCATCATGGCAGTCAATGCCAGCTTCCCAGGCAGCAGCCACGATGCCTTTATCCTGCGGCAGAGTACTGTGCATGACATGTTCCAGGCACAGCCTCCCCCAAGAGGATGGCTACTCGGGGACAAAGGCTATCCTTTGTGCACCTGGCTCATGACCCCGCTCCGCGCGCCCAGGACCGCTGCTGAAGAGGCCTACAACGAGAGCCATCAAACCACCCGCAACATCATCGAGCTAACTATTGGGGTCCTCAAGCAGCGGTTCCGCTGCCTTGATCGCTCCGGAGGAGCTCTCCAGTATTCGCCGGACCGGGTCTCCCAATTTGTGGTGGTTTGCTGCATGCTACACAACCTGGCTATCCGCAGGACTCAGGCACTGCCACCTGACGTTGGACCAGCACCTCAGGAGGAGGAGCAGGAGGAGCATGAGGAGGAGGAGGAGGAGGAGGAGGAGGAGCAGGAGTACGTTCCCAGGAGGGAGCGACCAGGGCCAAGGGCCGCACGACGCCACCTTATTACACGGTACTTCTAAGCCCCCTGTCAGGGAATGGCCAGGGGCCATGAGGGAAGATGAATGCAGCCGCTCCGCAAGCCCTCAGCCGGCGAAGCCAACAAACACTAAGAAGAACAACCATGGAGACTGCATGAATAAAGATAATTTTTTATTAAACAAAAATGAAAAGCCCTTCCCACATGAATCCCCAAAAACAATAAACGGGCCCCACAAAAAGCCCAACAAACGACTCACTCCCACAAACTGGGGAGGAGCCACTCCACCTTTATTGAAACCGGGCCTCAACGTCGGCCTAACGCAAAAAAAAAGCCCTCCAAAAGCACAACCATGGGCAAAATAAAGATGGCCACCGCCATATTAAAGGAAAGCTGGCCACACCCTCTACTGAGTGGCCCGCGAGGGCGAGACCTTGGCCAGCATTTTGCCTCCCCTGCCCTGCCTGCTGCTCCTTCGCAAGCTCTGCCCAGTGGCTGCTGCGAGGCTGGGGGAAGGCGCCTGAGGCTCAGATGCCCTTCCGCCAGATGCCGCTGGGGGGCGGCCTACACGGCGTTTGGGCCTCGAGGGGCCGTCTCCTGAGTGGCGCGCCTGAGCCTGGCCACCATCAGCTGCAGCCGCTTGCCCTTGACGCCCCAGAGGGGGAATGGCGGCGACGGATGGTGCAATGTGGGCCAGCTGGCGTCTGGGATGCGCTGGCTGGTGCTGTGGCGCGGTGGCACTCGGCCGGGCCCGCACTGCAGGATCCGCAGCAATCAGCCGACGGCCGGCTTGCTGGGATGGTCCAGCGCGGCGCCTGCCCTGGCGATGCCTGCCTGAGACAGCGCGTGTGGCAGCAGTGAGTGGCCCTGTGGTCCTGGTGTGCGCGCGCATCACATCCGCCAGGGTCTTGACGGCATCAGTTAGCATGCGGCCAGTCGCGGCAGTTGCTGCCCCGAACTCGCGCACACTGGTCGCCAGCGACTCGATGGCCTCAGGCATGCGCCCCACCACGCTCATGAGCTCCGTGTGGCGCCGGTCCGAGTCGTCGGCCATCTGATCGAGCTTCCGCACCTCCTCCGAAGTGAAGGTGTCCGGACTGGAGTCGCGACTCTCCCGCTGGGGAGGAGGGGGCCGAACTAGGGGACCCTTGCCGCGTTGGTGACGGCGAGTGTGCCGAGCAGCAGCACTCCCCTCTGATCCTTCCCCCCTTTGGGGGGAAGGCCGCGGGCCACGCGCACGGCTGCTGGGTGGCTGGACGCCACTGGTCCCAGAAGCTGCATTGCCCTGCGACAGTTCCTCCAGGCACTCGTCCAGTGAGGAGGTGTCAAGCATTTCCTCCTCTCCTGCGGGACGTGACTGTTCCCCCGAAGGTCCGGCTTGCTCCTCCTCCTCCTCCTGGTTGGAGGTGCTGTCACTGGCAGCCTCAGGGTCCTGGTCGTCACCAGCTGAAAGCAGGAATGCACAAGAGTAGCTTCAGAGTGAGGAGACGGCGTCAGCGAGGGAGTTAGGACTGGTGGGATTCAGCGCATTGGTGGGACAGTGGCAAAGGAGGTAGCTCGGATGGGCCAGTGCGATGCGAGAGGGCCAAAAGGCGAGGTCCTTACCATTGCCGGGCAGTGGAGGGTCGGATACACCGCACGCTGTGGGGACAATCACACGTGCTCCCATGAGCACACACACGCGCTCCTCCAGCCGAGTGAGCTTCTGCAGCTTGGCGCGGCCACCCCTGGCACGGGCCTGGCGATTAAACGCTACTTTAGCCTGCAAGAGAAAGGACGGGCTGTAAGTGCGCAGTGAAGCCCTGATGTAGTGTGCACTGCCTCCCATGGTGGAATAGCTTGGACAGAGTGAAGCCCTGATGTAGTGAGCACTGCCTCCCATGGTGGAATAGCTTGGACAGAGTGAAGCCCTGATGTAGTGTGCACTGCCTCCCATGGTGGAATAGCTTGGCCAAAGTGTAGAGTGCCGAATGGCCATTTGATGCTCATGACTGTCCCAATGCTGCTGGCTGAGGGCTGGCCAAAAGGACTTTCAGGTCCCTTTGCCCATCATGTCAGGTGTACATGCAAGAATGAGGAGGAGACTGGAAAGGCTACTCACCCTCACAATCCTGGTCAGATCGTTGTACTTCTTACGGCATTGTGTGTGGGTCCTGGGGGCCTCGCCGGTGAACGTCACCCTCTGGGCGATCTGCTTCCAGGCTTTGGTGTAGTCGTGGTGGGTTGGATTCCTCCCACTGTCTGGAAACAAGATCTTGCGCCTCACCTCCAGAGCTGTGAGCATGATGTCCAGATCACCCTCTGAGAAGCGCAGGGCACGCTGACGGGCCTTCTCTGGCGTTGCCATGACTCCCTGGGGCTGAGCAGTAGTGTTGAGGCCTCTTTGCAAGGCTGCAGTGTGCAGGGCGTGGCAGCAGACCAATTCGTCCCTTCCCCCTTTAAGAGCTGGTCGGCACCACGGGGTCTGCTGTCAGTGCAAAAATGACCGCACCCGTGCTGCGCCCCGCCTGGGCGCTATCCCTCTGGACCGCCGGCTTAGCGCCTAAAGAGAGTAGTGGAACGCCTCTTTTAGCGCTCCACCAACCTCTTAGGGCGAAGCCACTGAATTCCCGGCAACGGGGCACTACTTTGGGGCGGGCGCTAACTTCGGGCGGGCGCTAAAGCTAGCGCCCCAAAACTGCCTAAACTGAAAATCTAGCCCTAGGACTCTATGACTCTATGACACTATGACTTCCCAATCTTCCATCCTCCCACTAGATTTGGCTACCTTATATGCCCTTGTTTTTAGTCGGATACTATCCTTTATTACTTTAATTAGCCACGGATGGCTGTCTTTTCTTTTACACCCTTTTTTCCTCAGTGGAATATATATTTTTTTAAAGTTGTAAAATAACTCCTTGAATGTACACCACTGATCATGTACCGTCTTATCCTTTAATCTATTTTCCCAGTCCACTCTAATCAAATCCGCTCAAGACCCCGGGGGTATGTCAGTATTTACAGAGAGTCCCTGGGAGTGTGTTAGTATTTACAGAGAGTCCGCAGGAGTGTGTCATTATTTACAGAGGGTCCCCAGGAGTGTGTCAGTATTTACAGTGGTCCCAGCGAGTGTGACAGTATTTACAGAGTGCACCCGGGAGCCTGTCATTATTTAAAGAGGGTCACCGGGAGAGTGTCAGTATTTACAGTGGTCCCAGGGAGTGTGTCAGTATTTACAGAGAGTTCACGGGAGTGAGTCATTATTTACAGAGGGACCCAGGAGTGTGTCAATATTTACAGTGGTCCCAGGGAGTGTGACAGTATTTAAAGAGTGCACCCGGGGGTGTGTCAATATTTACAGTGGTCCCAGGGAGTGTGACAGTATTTAAAGGGGGTCCCCAGGAGTGTGTCAATATTTACAGTGGTCCCAGGGAGTGTGACAGTATTTAAAGAGTGCACCCGGGGGTGTGTCAATGTTTACAGTGGTCCCAGGGAGTGTGACAGTATTTAAAGGGGGTCCCCAGGAGTGTGTCAATATTTACAGTGGTCCCAGCGAGTGTGACATTATTTACAGAGTGCACCCGGGAGCGTGTCATTATTTACAGAGGGTCCCCGGGAGAGTGTAAGTTTTAAACAAAGTGTCCCCGGGAGTGTGTCAGTATTTACAGAGTGTCACCGGCAGTGTGTCAGTATTTAAAGGGGGTCACTGGGAGTGTGTCAGTAATTAGAAAGTGTCCGTTGGAGAGTGTCAGTATTTACAGCAGTCCCAGGGAGAGTGACAGTATTTACAGAGTGCACCCGGGAGCGTGTCAGTATTTACAGAGTGTCACCGGCAGTGTGTCAGTATTTACAAAGTGTCCCCGGGAGAGTGTCAGTATTTACAGAGTGTCACCGGCAGTGTGTCAGTGTTTACAAAGTGTCCCCGGGAGAGTGTCAGTATTTAAAGAGGGTCCCCGGGAGTGCATCAGTATTTACAGAGTGTCCCCGGGAGTTTATCAGTATTTAAAAAGTGACCTGGGAGAGTATCAGTATTTACAGGGGGTCACCAGGAGTGTGTCATTATTTACAGAGTGTCCCCGCAAGTGTGTCAGTATTTACAGAGTGTCCCCGGGTGTTTGTCAGTATTTACAGAGGCTCCCCGTGGGTGTGTCAGTATTTACAGGGGGTCCCCGGCGGTCTGTCAGTATCTACAGAGGGTCACCGGGAGTGCGTCAGTAATTACAAAATGTCCCAGGGAGCGTATCAGTATTTACAAAGTGTTCCCCGGGAGATTGTCAGTATTTACACGGGGTCACCGGGAGTGTTTCAGTATTTACAGAGTGTCCCCGGGGGTGTGTCTGTATTTACAGAGGGGCACTGGGGGTGTGCCAGTATTTAAAAAGTGTCCCCGGGGGAGTGTCAGTATTTACAGTGGGTCCCTGGGTGTGTGTCAGTATTTATAGACGGTCACCAGCAGTGTGGCAGTATTAACAGAGGGTCCCGGGGAGCGTGTCAGTATTTACAGAGGGACCCCGGGAGTGTGTCATTATTTACATAATGTACCCGGTTGTGTGTCAGTATTTACAGAGTCTCCCCGGGAGTGTGTCAGTATTTGCAGAGTGTCCCTGGGAGTGTGTCAGTATTTGCAGTGTTTCCCTGGGAGTGTGTCAGTATTTCACAGGCTCCCGGTTGTGTGTCAGTATTTACAGAGGATCCCCGGGAGTGTGTCAGTATTTACAGAGGATCCCCGGGAGTGTGTCAGTATTTACAGAGGATCCCCGGGAGTGTGTCAGTATTTACAGAGGATCCCCGGGAGTGTGTCAGTATTTACAGAGGGGCCCTGTGAGCGTGTCTGTATTTGCAGAGGTTTTCCGAGAGTCTGTCAGTATTTGCAGTGAGTCCCCGGGAGTGTATCAGTATTTCCAAAGGCTCCCCGGGAGTGTGTCTGTATTTACAGAGATTCCCCAGCAGTGTGTCAATATTTATACAGTGTCCCCGGGAGTGTGTCATTATTTCCATTGTGTCCCTCGGAGTGTGTCAGTATTTGCAGTGTGTCCCCGGGAGTGTGTCAATTTTTATAGTGTGTCCCCAGGAGTGTGTTAGTATTTCATAGGGTCCCCAGGTGTGTGTCAGTATTCACAGAGGGTACAAGGGAGTGCGACAGTATTTACAGAGTTTCCCCGGGAGTGTGTCAGTATTTACAGAGGGTCCCCGGGTGTGTGTCAGTATTTACAAATTGACAAAGTGGTGCATATAGGCACCAACGATGTAGGTAAAAAGCGGGATGAGGTCCTAAAAGCGGGGTATAGGGAGTTAGGAGATAAATTAAAAAACAGGACCTCAAAGGTAGTAATCTCAGGATTGCTTACAGTGCAACGTGCTAGTCAGAGTAGAAATAGAAGGATACTTCAGATGAATACGTGGCTAGAGGAATGGTGCCAGGGGGAGGGATTCAAGTTCCTGGGACATTGGAAACGGTTCTGGGGGAAGTGGGACCAGTTCAAACCGGACGGTTTGCACCTGGGCAGGGCTGGAACCAATGTCCGAGGGAGAGTGTTTGCTAGTGCTGTGGGGGAGGGTTTAAACTAAAATGGCAGGATGTTGGGAACCTGAGCAGGGAGACAGAGGAATCACAGAATCACAGGAAAGGGAAACAAGGATAAAAGCAAAAGATAGGAAGGAGAAAAACAAAAGTGGCAGTCAGAGAAATCAACGGTTTAAATCAAACATGGCCACAGTAAATAATAATTCTAATAGGTCTAAGAGCATTAAAAAAACAAGCCTGAAGGCTTTGTGTCTTAATGCGAGGAGCATTTGTAATAAGGTGGATGAATTGGCTGCGCAAATAGAAGTAAACAAATACGATTTGGTTGGGATTACGGAAACGTGGCTCAAGGAAGGCCAGGACTGGGAACTCAACATTCAGGGGTATTCGATATTCAGGAAAGACAGGCAAAAAGGAAAGGGAGGTGGGGTAGCATTACTGGTTAAAGAAGGGATTAACACAATTGCAATGAAGGATATTAGCTCTGATGAGGTGGAATCTGTATGGGTAGAATTGAGAAATACTAAGGGGAAAAAAACGTTAGTGGGAGTGGTTTATAGGCCTCCAAACAGTAAGGCGGAGGTTGGGGATGGCATTAAAAGAGAAATTAAAGAAGCGTGCAATAAGGGCACAGTAGTCATCATGTGTGACTTTAATCTACATATAGATTGGGCCAACCAAATGAGTAACAATACTGTGGAGGAGGAATTCCTGGAGTGTTTACAGGATGGTTTCCTGGACCAATATGTCGAGGAACCAACCAGAGATCAGGCCATCTTAGACTGGGTATTATGTAACGAGAAAGGATTAATTAGCAATCTTGTTTTAAGAGGCCCCTTGGGCCGGAGCGATCATAATATGATCGAATTCTTCATTAAGATGGAGAATGAAGTAGTTGACTCGGAGACTAGGGTCCTCAATTTAAATAAAGGAAACTATGATGGTCTGAGGAGCGAGTTGGGTAGGATTGATTGGGGAATGGCACTCAAAGGGTTGATGGTGGATAGGCAATGGCAAACATTCAAAGACCGAATGGATGAACTACAGAATTTGTTCATCCCAGTTTGGCATAAAAATAAAACAAAAAATGTGACCCAATTGTGGCTAACAAGGGAAATTAGGGATAGCATAAGGTCCAAGGAGAGGTCATATAAATTGGCCAGAAAAAGCAATAATCCTGAGGATTGGGAGCAGTTTAGGATTCAACAAAGGAGGACAAAGGGATTAATTAAGAAAGGGAAAATAGAATATGAGAGTAAGCTTGCAGAGAACATAAAAACTGACTGTAAAAGCTTTTATAGATATGTGAAGAGAAAAAGATTGGTGAAGTCAAGCGTAGGTCCCTTGCAGTCAGAATCGGGGGAAGTTATAATGGGGAACAAAGAAATGGCAGACCAACTAAATACATACTTTGGTTCTGTCTTCACAAAGGAGGACACAAATAACCTCCCAGAGATGCCGGGGAACATAGGGTCTGATGAAAGGGTGGAACTGAAAGAAATCAGTATTTGTAGGGAAATGGTGTTAGGAAAATTGATGGGACTGAAGGCCGATAAATCCCCAGGGCCTGATAATCTACATCCCAGGGTACTTAAGGAAGTGGCCCTAGAAATAGTAGATGCATTGCTGGTCATCTTCCAGAACTCGATAGACTCTGGAACGGTACCCATGGATTGGCGGGTAGCTAATGTTACCCTACTATTCAAAAAAGGTGGTAGAGAAAAGGTGGGGAATTATAGACCGGTAAGCTTGGCATTGGTAGTGGGGAACATGCTAGAGTCGATTATAAAAGATGTAATAGCAGAGCACTTGGAAAGCAGTGACTGGATCGGACAAAGTCAACATGGATTTACAAAAGGTAAATCATGCTTGACTAATCTACTGGAATTTTTTGAGGATGTAACTGGTAAAATAGATAAGGGCGAACCAGTGGATGTGGTGTATTTGGACTTTCAGAAGGCTTTCGATAAGGTCCCGCATAAGAGATTAGCGTGCAAAATTAAGGCACATGGGATTGGGGGCAAAGTATTAACTTGGATAGAGAACTGGTTGGTGGACAGAAAGCAAAGTGTTGGAATAAACGGGTCGTTTTCCGAGTGGCAGGCAGTGACTAGTGGGGTACCGCAAGAATCGGTCCTAGGACCCCAGCTGTTCACAATATATATTAATGATCTGGATGTAATATCTCCAAATTTGCAGACAACACAAAGCTGGGGGGGAGGGTATGCTGTGAGGAGGATGTCGTGAAACTCCAGCACGATTTGGACAGTTTGGGTGATTGGGCAGAAACATGGCAAATGCACTATAATGTGGATAAATGTGAGGTTATCCACTTTGGTTGCAAAAACAGGAAGGCAGATTATTATTTGAATGGCAATAGATTGGGAGAAGGGGAAGCGCAAAGAGACCTGGGTGTTCTTGTACACCAGTCGCTGAAGGTAAGCATGCAGGTGCAGCAGGCGGTTAAGAAGGCAAATGGTATGTTGGCCTTCGTAGCAAGAGGGTTCGAGTACAAGAACAAGGATGTCTTGCTGCAGTTGTACAGGGCCTTGGTGAGACCACACCTTGAGTATTGTGTGCAGTTTTGGTCGCCTTACCTGAGGAAGGACGTTCTTGCCATGGAAGGAGTGCAGCGAAGATTCACCAGGCTGATACCTGGGATGGCAGGAATGACGTATGAGGAGAGATTGTGTCGATTGGGCTTAAACTCACTGGAGTTTAGAAGATTGAGAGGGGATCTCATCAAAACCTATAAAATTCTGTCAGGCCTGGACAGACTAGATACAGGAAGGATGTTTCTGATGGCCGGGGAGTCCAGAACCAGGGGTCATAGTCTAAGGATAAGGGGTAAGCCATTTAGGACTGAAATGAGGAGGAATTTCTTCACCCAGAGAGTGGTGAACCTGTGGAATTCTCTGCCACAGAGGGCGGTGGAGGCCAGTTCATTAAGTATATTCAAGAAAGAGTTGGATATATTTCTTAAGGCTAAAGGGATCAAGGGATACGGGGAGAAGGCAGGGACCGGGTGCTGAATTTGGATGATCAGCCATGATCTCATTGAATGGCGGAGCAGGCTCGAAGGGCCGAATGGCCTACACCTGCTCCTATCTTCTATGTATCTATGTATCTATGTACCAGGGAGTGTGACAGTATTTGCAGAGAGTCCCCGGGAGTGTGTCAGTATTTGCAGTTTGTCACCGGGAGTGTGTCAATTTTTAAAGTGTGTTGCTGGGAGTGTGTCATTATTTCAGAGGGTCCCCGGGTGTGTGTCAGTATTTCAGAGGGTCCCCGGTGTGTGTCAGTATTTACAAATTGTCCCCGGGAGTGTGTCAGTATTTACAAATTGTCCCCGGGTGTGTGTCAGTATTTCAGAGGGTCCCCGGGTGTGTGTCAGTATTTACAGAGGGTCCGCGGGAGTGTGGCAGTATTTACAGACGGACCCCAGGAGTGTGTTAGTATTTACAGAGTGTCCCCGGGAGCATGTCAGTATTTACAGAGTGTCCTCGGGAGTGTGTCTATATTTACAGAGTGTCCCTGTGAGTGTGTCAATGTTTACAGAGTGGTCCCCGGGGTTGTGTCATTATTTACAGAGGGTCGACGGGAGTGTGTCATTATTTACAGAGGGAACCAGTAGTGTGTCAGTATTTATACAGGGTCCGCGGCAGTGTGTCAGTACTTAAAGAGTGTCCCCGGATGTGTGTCAGTATTTGCAGAGGCTACCCGGGAGTGTGTCAGTATTTCCAAAGAGTCCCTCGTGAGTGTGTCTGTATTTACAGAGTGTCCCCAGGAGTGTGTCAGTATTTACAGAGTGTCCCCGGGAGGGTGTCAGTAATTACAGAGGCCTAGAAATTGGGTTTTGGCTTAGCCAGGGCTTTAGCGCCGGAAATTAGTGCCGGCGCTAAGTCCCCTGCGCGCGCCAAAAATTCAGTGGCGCCGCGCCCAAACGGCTGCCGGCGCTACTGAAGGGTCTTAGCGCCTGGAAAAGGGCACTAACTGCCGTTTCGCGCCGCAATTCCGGCGCTGCGGCACCCGATGCGGTGCGGCAGGCTGGGGAAGTGCAGGCCTCCTCCTTCCGTTAAGGAGGAGCTGCCTGCACCCGGCCGCGGCCCGCGCAAATCTCCTCAAAAATGAGCCCGGCACCTCGGACAAGTGCCGGGCTTGCATCTGTTCCGGGGGGGGGGGGAGAAGTCCGGGGAGGGAGCTGCGGGCAGGCGGCCGGCGGGAAAGCGGCCGGCCGCCGCGCCTCCTTAAAGCGCCGGCGCAGACTCCGGCAGCACTCGTCTTAGTTGCGGCTGCCACTGGCGAGGCGGCCGCAACTGAATTTCGGCTTGGGGCCGGGTTACCACGGCAACCGGGACGCTGCGCACACCGATGACGTCATCGGTGCCGGCGCAGCGCTACCGGTCTACTGCGGCGGAAGGGCCCCAGGCAATTTAGGCGCCGGCGCCAATTGCAGCGCTAGGCCCTCTAGCGCCGCAAAATCGGCGCTAAGGGCACTGAATTTCTAGGCCTCAGTGTCTCCAGGAGAGTGTCAGTGTTTGCAGAGTGTCCCCGGGAGTGTGTCAGTATTTACAGAGTGTCCCCGGGAGTGTGTTAGTATTTACAGAGTTCCCCGGGAGTGTATCATTATTTTCAGAATGTCCCTGGGAGTGTGTCAGTATTTACAGAGTCTCCACGGGCGTGTGTCACTATTTACAGAGGGACCCCGGGAGTGTGTCTGTATTTAGAGATGGTCCCCGGCAGTGTGTCAGTATTTGCAGAGGGTCCCCGGGAGTGTGTCAGTATATACAGAGGTTCCCCGGGAGTGTGTCAGTATTTACACAGTCACCACGTGCATGTATCAGTATTTACAAAGCATCCCCGGGAGTGTATCAGAATTTACAGAGGTTCTCTGGCAGTGTGTCTGTATTGCAGACTGTCCCCGGGTTTGCATCAGTATTTCGAGAGGGTCCCCGGGAATGTGTCAGTATTTATAGGGGATCACCGCGATTCCCCGGGACAGTGTCAGTGTTTACTAAGGGTCCCCAGGAGTGTGTCAGTATTTACAAAGTGTCCCGGGGAGTGCATCAGTATTTACAGAAGGCCCCCGGGAGTGTGTCATTATTTACATAGGGTCCTAGGGACTGCGAATGTATTTACAGAATGTCCCCGGGAGTGTGTCAGTATTTACGGAGGGTCCCCGGGTGCGTGACATTATGTACAGAAAGTACCCGGTAGAGTGTCAGTATTTAAAGAGTCTCCCCGGGAGTGTGTCAGTATTTGCAGTGTGTCCCCGGGAGTGTGTCAATTTTTACAGTGTGTCCCCGGGAGTGTGTCAGTATTTCAGAGGGTCCCCGGGTGTGTGTCAGTATTTACAAAGTGTCCCCGGGAGTGTGTCAGTATTTACAGAGGATCCCCGGGAGTATGTCAGTATTTACAGAGGGGCCCCGGGAGTGTGTCTGTGTTTGCAGAGGTGCCCCGAGAGTGTTTCAGTATTTGTAGTGGGTACCCGGGCATGTGTCAGTATTTCCAAAATGTCCCCGGGAGTGTGTCTGTATATACAGAGTGTCCTCGAGAGTGTGTTAGTATTTACAGTGTGTCCCCGGGAGTGTGTCATTATTTTCAGGTTGTCCCTGGGTGTGTGTCAATTTTTACAGTGTGTCCCCGGGAGTGTGTCAGTATTTCAGAGGGCCCCCAGGTGTGTGTCAGTATTTACAGAGGGTACAAGGGAGTGCGACAGTATTTACATAGGGTCGCCGGGTGTGTGTCAATATTTACAAAGTATCCACGGGAGTGTGTCAGTATTTACAGAGGATCCCCGGGAGTGTGTCAGTATTTACAGAGGGCCCCAGTGTGTGTGTCAGTATCTGCAGGGTGTCCCCGGGAGTGTGTCAGTATATACAGAGGTTCCCCGTGAGTGTGTCAGTATTTAAACAGTCTCCACGTGCATTTATCAGTATTTACAAAGGGACCCCGGGAGTGTATCAGAATTTACAGAGGGTCCCTGGCAGTGTGTCAGTATCTACAGAGCATCCCCGGGAGAGTGTCAGTATTTAAAGAGTGTCCCTGGGAATGTGTCTGTATTACAGAGTGTCCCCGGGTGTGTGTTAGTATTTACAGTGTGTCCCCGGGAGTGTGTGATTATTTTCAGATTGTCCCTGGGAGTGTGTTGTAGCGGTTTGTGTAGATCGCCACTAAATAAGAGAGTTTGACTTTGACGAACTATTAACAAGTTAATTATTTACAGGAACAGACTAATTACATCAGGTAAGATGGCAGGTAAGATGGCTGACTGTAGGAGCACCGTGGTATAGGTCTTGTCCCAGTGGGGATTCCACGAGGGCTGAGTTCGCAGTCCTGTGGGGAGCATGATGACGTCATTGCGTTTGTGTTGTGACGTCATCACGTTGTTCGCGTTTCCCACGCTTAGGGTGTCACGTGATGCGCGTCGTTACATCGCTGGCCGTTGAGGCCGAAGTCGGGAGGCCGGGCTGTGCCGGTGCTTGCCGCGGGAGCGGTAGATCGCGTCGCTCCCGTCGGCTGGCCGTTGAGGCCGAAGACGCTAGGCCTGGCTGTGCCGGCGCATGCACATCACGTCGTACGTGACTTGACGTCAGCGCGCTAGGGTGCGTCTTAAAGGGGCAATGGCCCCAACAGGTAAGTTAAAAGGGCAACAGCCCCAAAAGGTAAGTTAAAGGGAATTATGTGTCTTTATGTAAGGTACAACCGGTGGTACCGCCACAGTGTAAATTTTTACAGTGTGTCCCTGGGAGTGTGTCAGTATTTCAGAGGGCCCCCAGGTGTGTGTCAGTATTTACAGAGGGTACAAGGGAATAGAGTCATAGAGTCATAGAGTTTTACAGCACAGAAAGAGGCCCTTCGGCCCATCGTGTCTGCGCCGCCCATCCATCCCTGTCCAGTCTAATCCCATTTTCCAGCATTTGGTCCATAGCCTTGTATGCAATGGCATTTCAAGTGCTCATCCAAATGCTTCTTGAATGTTGTGAGGGTTCCTGCCTCCACCACCCTTTCAGGCATTGAGTTCCACATTCCAACCACCCTCTGGGTGAAAAAGTTCCTCCTCAAATCCCCTCTAAATCTCCTGCCCCTTACCCTGAATCTATGCCCCCTTGTTATTGACCCCCCCACTAAGGGGAAAAGTTCCTCTTTATCTACCCTATCTATGCCCCTCATTATTTTGTACACCTCAATCAGGTCCCCCCTCAGCCTTCTCTGCTCCAAGGAAAACAACTCCAGCCTGTCCAGCCTCTCTTCATAGCTGAGGCGCTCCATCCCAGGTAACATCCTGGTGAATCTTCTCTGCACCCTCTCCAAAGCAATCACATCCTTCCTATAGTGAGGCGACCAGAACTGCACACAGTACTCCAGCTGTGGCCTCACCAGCGTTTTGTACAGCTCCATCATAACCTCCCTGCTCTTATATTCTATGCCTCGGCTAATGAAGGCAAGTATCCCATATGCCTTTTTAACCACCTTATCTACCTGCTCCGCTGCCTTCAGGGATCTATGTACATGTACACCAAGGTCCCTCTGACCCTCTGTACTTCCTAGGGTCCTACCACTCATTGTGTATTCCCTTGCCTTATTTGTCCGTCCAAAATGCATCACCTCGCACTTTTCAGGGTTAAATTCCATTTGCCACTTTTCCGCCCATCTGACCAACCCGTTTATATCGTCCTGTAGCCGGAGGCTTTCCTCCTCGCAATTTACCACCCCACCAATTTTCGTGTCATCTGCGAACTTACTGATCATACCTTTTACATTTTCATCCAAATCATTTATGTAGATCACAAACAATAAGGGACCCAGCACCGATCCCTGAGGTACCCCACTGGACACAGGCTTCCAGTCACAAAAGCAACCTTCGACCATCACCCTCTGCCTCCTGCCACTCAGCCAGTTTAGGATCCAACGCGCCAAGGCACCCTGGATCCCATGGGCTCTTACCTTCTTGACCAGTCTCCTATGCGGGACTTTGTCAAAAGCTTTACTGAAGTCCATGTAAACCACATCCACAGCATTTCCCTCATCCACCCCACTAGTCACCCCCTCGAAAAATTCAATCAGATTTGTTAGACATGATTTACCCTTGACAAAGCCATGCTGACTATCCCCGATTAATCCTTGCCTCTCCAAGTGGAGATTAATTTTGTCCCTCAGAATTTTTTCCAATAATTTCCCCACCACAGATGTTAGACTCACTGGCCTGTAATTCCCTGGTTTATCCCTGCTACCCTTCTTGAATAATGGTACTACGTTAGCTGTTCTCCAGTCCTCTGGTACATCCCCTGTGGCCAGAGAGGTTCTGAAAATTAGTGTCAGAGCCCCTGCAATCTTCTCCCTTGCCTCCCACAGCAGCCTGGGATACATCTCGTCCGGGCCTGGGGATTTATCCACTTTTTGGCCCGCTAAAACCGCTAGCACCTCCTCCCTCTCGATGCTAATATGTTCAAGTATGTCACAGTCCCCTTGCCCGATTTCTATGTCTGCATCGTCTTTCTCCATAGTGAACACAGATGCAAAAAATTCATTTAAAACCCCGCCTACATCCTCTGGCTCTACACACAGATTGCCACTTTGGTCCCTAATGGGCCCTACCCTTTCCCTGGTTATCCTCTTGCCCTTAATATACTTATAAAACATCTTAGGATTTTCCTTTATTTTGCTCGCCAGTGTTATTTCATGGCCCCTCCTCGCCCTCCTAATTTCTTTTTTAAGTATGCCCCTGCACTTTTTATACTCCTCTAGGGCTTCTTCTGTCTTTAGTCTTTTGTAACTGCCAAAAGCCCCCCTCTTATTTCTAATGCATTTTTGTATATCCCTTGTCATCCAAGGTTCCCTTTGCTTATTGGTCCCACCCTTGACCTTTACAGGAACATGTTGGCGTTGTACTCTCTCTATTTCCCTTCTGAAAGTCTCCCACTGTTTTGATGTGGATTTTCCTATAAGCAGCTGCTCCCAGTCCACTTTGGCCAGATCCTGCCTTATCATATTAAAATCGGCCTTCCCCCAATTTAGAACCCTTATTTCCGGGCCGTCTTTGTCTTTTTCCATGACCACCTTAAATCTCACTGAATTATGGTCACTGTCGCCAAAATGCTCTCCTACTGACACTTCCACCACTTGCCCGGCTACATTCCCCAGAATTAGGTCCAGTACCGCCCCCTCTCTTGTAGGACTTTCTACATGTTGGCTCAAAAAGCTCTCCTGGATGCACTTTAAGAATTCTGCACCCTCTAAGCCTTTCACACTCTGACTGTCCCAATTTATATTGGGGAAGTTGAAATCCCCCACTATTATTACCCTATTATTTTCGCACTTCTCGGAGATTTGCCTACATATCTGTTCCTCTATCTCCCCCTGACTGTTTGGGGGCCTATAGTACACTCCCAGCAAAGTGCTTGCCCCCTTTTTGTTTTTAAGTTCTACCCATATGGCCTCATTAGAGGAACCCGCTAATATATCATCCCTCCTTACAGCAGTAATTGACTCCTTAATTAATATTGCAACACCCCCTCCCCTTTTATGCGACAGTATTTACAGAATGTACCCGGGAGTGTGCCAGTATTTACATAGGGTCCCCGAGTGTGTGTCAATATTTACAAAGTGTCCACGGGAGTGTGTCAGTATTTACAGAGGATCGCCGGGAGTGTGTCATTATTTACAGAGGGGCCCCGGGAGTGTGTCTATATTTGCAGAGGTTCCCCGAGAGTGTTTCAGTATTTGCAGTTGGGTACCTGGGCATGTGTCTGTATTTACAGTGTATCCCCGGGAGTGTGGTAGTATTTACAGACGGACCCCGGGAGTGTATTAAAATTTACAGAGTGTCCCCGGGAGTGTGTCTACATTTACAGAGTGTCCCCGTGAGTGTGTCAATGTTTACAGAGTGGTCCCCGGGAGTGTGTCAGTATTTACAGAGTGTCACCGAAAAAGAGTGTCAATATTTACAGAATGTTAATGTGAGTGTGTTAATATTTACAGAGGGTCCCCGGGAGTGTCAATATTTATAGAGGGTCTGCAGCAGTGTGTCAGTATTTACAGAGTATCCCTGGGAGGGTGTCAGTAAATACAGAGTGTCCCCAGGAGTGTGTCAGCATTTACTGGGGGTCCCCGGGAGGGTGTCAGCATTTCCAAAGAGTCCCCGGGAGTGTGTCTGTATTTACAGAGTGTCCGCGGAATTGTGTCATTATTTACAGAGGGTCGCAGGGAGTGTGTTAGTATTAACAAAGGGTCCCATGGAGTGTGACAATATTTACAGAGTGTACCCAGAAGCATGTCAGTATTTACAGAGTGTCCCCGGGAATGTGTCAGTATTTACAGAGTTTCCCGAGAATGTGTATGTATTACAGAGCGTCCCCGCGTGTGTATCAGTATTTACCGAGTGTCTCCGGGAGAGTGACAGTATTTTCAGGGGGTCACCGTGAGTCCCCGGGACAGTGTCAGTATTTAGTGAGGGTTCCCAGGAGCGTGTCAGTATTTACAAAGTGTCCCGGGGAGTGCGCCAGTATTTACAGTAGGTCCCTGGAAGTGTGTCACTATTTACAGAGGATCCCAGGGAGTGCAACTGTATTTACAGAGTGTCCCCGGAAGTGTGTCAGTATTTACGAAGGGACCCCGGGAGTGTGTCAGTATTTACAGAGGGTCCCTGGCAGTGTGTCAGTATTTGCAGTGTTTCCCCGGGAGTGTGTCAATTTTTACAGCGTGTCCCCGGGAGTGTGTCAGTATTTCAGAGGGTTCCCGGGTGTGTCAGTATTTACAAAGTGTCCCCGGGAGTGTGTCAATATTTACAGAGGATCCCCGGGAGTGTGTCAGTATGTACAGAGGGTCCCCAGGAGTGTGTCAGTATTTACAGAGCAGCCCCGGGAGTGTGTCTGTGTTTGCAGAGGTTCCCCAAGAGTGTTTCAGTATTTGCAGTGGGTCCCCGGGCGTGTGTCAGTATTTCCAAAGAGTCCCCGGGAGTGCGTCAGTATTTATAAAATGTCCCCGGGAGTGCGTCATTATTTACAGAGGATCCCCGGGAGCATGTCACTATTTACAGAGGGTCCCCGGGTGTTTGTCAGCATTTACCAAGATTCCCCGGGAGTGTGTCCGTATTTTCAGAGGGTCTCCGTGAGTGTGTCAGTATTTACAAAGTGTCCCCGGGAGTGCGTCAGTATTTAAAGAGGGACCCCGGGTGCGTGTCTTTATTTACAGAGGGTCCCAAGGAGTGCGACTTTATTTAAAGGGTGTCCCGGGAGTGGGTCAGTATTTACAGAGGGTCCCCGGGAGTTTGTCAGTATTTCCAGAGTCTCCACGGGCGTGTGTCAGTATATACAAAGTGACCCCGGGAGTGTGTCAGTATATAGAGAGGGTCCCCGTCAGTGTGTCAGTATTTGCAGAGGGTCCATTATTTACAGAGTGTTACCGGGAGTGTGACATTACAGTATTTAGAGAGAGTCCCTGGGAGTGTGTCAGTATTTACAGAGGATCCCCGGGAGTGTGTCATTATTTACAGAGTGGCCCTGGGAGTGTGTCTGTATTTGCAGAGGTTCCCCGAGAGTGTTTCAGTATTTGCAGTGGGTACCCGGGCGTGTGTCTGTATTTACAGTGTATCCCCGGGAGTGTGGTAGTATTTACAGACGGACCCCGGGAGTGTATTAATATTTAGAGTGTCCGCGGGAGCGTGTCAGTATTTACAGAGTGTCCCCGGGAGTGTGTCTACATTTACAGAGTGTCCCCTTGAGTGTGTCAATATTTACAGAGTGGTCCCGGGGAGTGTGTCAGTATTTACAGAGTTTCACCGAAAAAGAGTGTCAATATTTACAGAATGTTAATGTGAGTGTGTTAATATTTACAGAGGGTCACCGGGAGTGTCAGTATTTATAGAGGGTCCATGGCAGTGTGTCAGTATTCACAGAGTGTCCCCGGGTGTGTGTCAGTATTTGCAGAGGCTACCCGGGAGTGTGTCAGTATTTCCAAAGAGTCCCCGGGAGTGTGTCTGTATTTACAGAGTGTCCCCAGGAGTGTGTCAGCATTTACAGTGTCCCCGGTGTAACAATCAAAAACATGTCATTCTATAGTGGACACTAGGTGGAGCCGTAGTGCTGTGTAGAGCTGTATATAGCTGTATGTATTAAGACTACACTACCCAGCTGTATATATATTAAGACTACATTACCCATGAGGCTGGGCTACCCACAAGGCAGCAGTCAAGATGGAAGCCTCTACAAGATGCTGTACAAGTCCACATGTGCTCAATAAAGCAACTAGCAAAAGCTAGCTGTGTTCTTAATAAGAATGTCTATTTATTAATGAACATAACATGGTACCGGGGTGGTGAAGATCTGCTGAAAAATGTGAAAAGCGACATGGAGAATTTAAAGCCACCAGAGCGTTTGAATCTCACAGAAAAAATCGACTACAACTGGCAGACTTTTAAACAGCAATTCGAACTCTACATTGCAACCAACGGATTCGGTACGAAGCCAGACGCAAGGAAGATAGTGTTGCTGCTCACGGTTGCAGGCCCACAGGCGATAGAGGTATTTAATACATTTGTATTTAATCCAGCGGAGAACAGAGAAAAATTAGAAGATGTGCTTAAAAAATTTGATGCACATTGCTCTCCCAAAAAGAATGAGACGTATGAAAGATACATCTTCCGTTCTCAGACACAGCAACAAAATGAGACTTTTGATAGCTTTATAACTGATCTGAAACTGAAAGCACAGACATGTAATTTCTCTGAGCTGAAATCCTCCATGATTCATGACCAGATTGTGTTTGGTATTCATGATAAAAAAGTCAGGGAACGTCTGTTGAGAGAAACCGAACTAAATTTGGAAAATGCAGTGAAAATATGCCAAGCCAGCGAGCTAGCTCGAAAGCACGCGAAGACTTTCAGTGAAATCAATAATGATGCGATTGTAATGAGTGAAAATGCTGCTGTCGGTGCTGTGTCCTACAAGGGGAAGAAATGTGGGCAGAACAGAAATGCAAAGCAATCGGAGGATGAAATTTTTAATTGTAAATGCTGTGGTTACAAACACCAGTTAAGACAATGCCCAGCGTTTGGAAAAATGTGCACAAAGTGTAATGGAAAGAATCACTTTGCCAAACAATGCTTTTCGAAAGTAAAAACAACGAAAGGGCAACAAGTTAATGTGATTGAGGACACTGATTTAAGTGAGACATTTTTTGTAGGAATGGTGTCATGTGACAATATCAAAAAAGATACAGAAAATGTGCAGCCCTCAGAAATGGACAATGCTGAACATAAAGTTAATGCAGTAAAAGAGGACAAATGGATGATCCCACTGCAGATAAATGGAGCATTAGTTACATTGAAACTGGACACTGGGGCAAAAGCAAACTTAATCAGTATGAGTGACATAAAAAATATGAAAGAAAAGCCCAAAATACAGAAAAAGCCAGTTCTACTGAAGAGCTATAATGGACAGAAAATAGATAGCTTAGGTGTATGCAGACTTAAAGTGACAGTCAAAGACAAAGTGCATCATCTCATGTTTTCTGTTGTGGCTGAAAGACTTGATTCGATACTAGGTGACAAAGCTTGTGAGGACTTAGAATTGGTCAAGAGAGTCTACCGTATAAACTGTGCCATAAGCAGACCAGATGACTCAGGTGATGAAGCAGAGAGCCCATCAAGGATGAAAAGGCCAAAGGGTATCTATGTCTTCAAAAAGCCTAGTTTCTCCAAGAAGAAAGAAAAAGACTTTAAGGTCAAAGAGAAGCCAAAGGAAGAAAAGCACAAAGAGGACAAATACAAGGAGAAAAAGTCCAAAGGTATAACCGCAGCAGATGTTGTTAAGCACTGGAAAGAGAAAAAGAAAAAGAAGAAGCCTGCACCAGAGCAGGAAGCAGTTCCGGTGGATACTCCTTCTTCCCTCAGGCCAATCTTTGGTGTTCCATTAGTCGAGGCTGCTGTGAGGACTATGCTGTATGATGGGATCCAGCTGCCAGCAGTTTTTCGAGAGTGCATTGACTACATTGAGAGTTATGGCATGAAGAGTGAAGGAAACACTGAAATCCTCTCCAAGCAAAGATCGCAAGGAGACCTCGATCTATACAAGAGCAGATTGATGACAATGCCGCAACTGCATCTTGTCATTCACCGCCAGAACAATCTCATGAAGACACATCAGACTTACCCGTGTTGAGAAGATCCACACGTGAAGTAAAAAAGCCTGATAGACTTAATCTTTGAGTACAATGTAAAGCTTTGAAAATGTGTTGACTGTTTTGAAAATGTTTATGTTTATAGAGCACTAACAAAAGTGTTACTGATATTATCTTTATTGTTTTCTTGAAAGTTGATTGATATTGATTTTGTTAAACCTCAAAGAAAGGGGGATGTAATGATCAAAAAACATGTCATTCTATAGTGGACACTAGGTGGAGCCATAGAGCTGTGTAGAGCTGTATATAGCTGTATGTATTAAGACTACACTACCCAGCTATATATATATTAAGACTACATTACCCATGAGGTTAGGCTACCCACAAGGCAGCAGTCAAGATGGAAGCCTCTACAAGATTCTGTACAAGTCCACATGTGCTCAATAAAGCAACTAGCAAAAGCTAGCTGTGTTCATAATAAGAATGTCTATTTATTAATGAACATAACACCCGGGAGGGTGTCAGTAATTGCAGAGTGTCTCCGGGAGTGTGTCAGTATTTATAGAGTGTCCGCGGGATTGTGTCATTATTTACAGAGGGTCGCAGGGAGTGTGTTTGTATTAACAAAGGGTCCCATGGAGTGTGACAATATTTACAGAGTGTACCCAGAAGCATGTCAGTATTTACAGAGTGTCCCTGGGAATGTGTCCGTATTTACAGAGTGTCCCCGGGAGTCTATCAGTATTTACAGAGATTCCCCGGGAATGTGTCTGTATTACAGAGCGTCCCCGGGTGTGTATCAGTATTTAGAGAGGGTCCGCGGGAGAGTGTCAGTATTTTCAGGGGGTCACCGTGAGTCCCCAGGACAGTGTCAGTATTTAGTGAGGGTCCCCAGGAGTGTGTCAGTATTTACAAAGTGTCCCGGGGAGTGCATCAGTATTTACAGAAGGTCCCCGGCAGTGTGTTACTATTTACAGAGGGTCCCAGGGAGTGCGACTGTATTTACAGAGTGTCCCCGGGAGTGTGTCAGTATTTACGAAGGGACCCCGGGAGTGTGTCAGTATTTACAGAGGGTCCCCGGCAGTGTGTCAGTATTTGCAGAGGGACCCTGGGAGTTTGTCAGTATTTACAGAGTGCTACCGGGAGCGTGTCATTATTTAGAGTCCCTGGGAGTGTGTCAGTATTTACAGAGGAACCCCGGGAGTGTGTCAGTATTTACAGAGGGGCCCCGGGAGTGTGTCTGTATTTGCAGAGGTTCCCCAAGAGTGTTTCAGTATTTGCAGTGGGTGCCCGGGCATGTGTCTGTATTTACAGTGTATCCCCGGGAGTGTGGTAGTATTTACAGACGGACCCCGGGAGTGTGTCTATATTTACAGTGTGTCCCCGTGAGTGTGTCAATATTTACAGAGTGGTCCCCGGGAGTGTCAGTATTTACAGAGTGTCACCGAAAAAGAGTGTCAATATTTACAGAATGTTAATGTGAGTGTGTTAATATTTACAGAGGGTCCCAGGGAGTGTCACTATTTATAGAGGGTCCGCGGCAGTGTGTCAGTATTTACAGAGTGTCCCTGGGTGTGTGTCTGTATTTACAGAGTGTCCCCAGGAGTGTGTCAGCATTTACAGAGTATCCCCGGGAGTGTGTCAGTAATTACAGTGTCCCCAGGAGTGTGTCAGCATTTACAGGGTGTCCCCGGGATTGTGTCTGTATTACAGAGCATCCCCAGGAGTGTGTCAGCATTTACAGAGTGTCCCCGGGAGGGTGTCAGTAATTACAGAGTGACCCCAGGAGTGTGTCAGCATTTACAGAGTGTCCCCGGGAGGGTGTCAGTAATTACAGAGTGTCCCCAGGAGTGTGTCAGCATTTACAGAGTGTCCCCGGGAGTGTATCAGTATTTACAGAGTTTCCCTGGGAATGTGTCTGTATTACAGAGCATCCCCGGGTGTGTATCAGTATTTAGAGAGGGTCCCCGGGAGAGTGTCAGTATTTTCAGGGGGTCACCGTGAGTCCCCGGGACAGTGTCAGTATTTAGTGAGGGTCCCCAGGAGTGTGTCAGTATTTACAAAGTGTCCCGGGGAGTGCGTCAGTATTTACAGAAGGTCCCCGGGAGTGTGTTACTATTTACAGAGGGTCCCAGGGAGTGCGACTGTATTTACAGAGTGTCCCCGTGGGTGTGTCAGTATTTATGAAGGGACCCCGGGAGTGTGTCAGTATTTACAGATGGTCCCCGGCAGTGTGTCAGTATTTGCAGTGCTTCCCCGGGAGTGCGTCAATTTTTACAGTGTGTCCCCAGGAGTGTGTCAGTATTTCAGAGGGTCCCCGGGTGTGTCAGTATTTACAAAGTGTCCCCGGGAGTGTGTCAATATTTACAGAGGATCCCCGGGAGTGTGTCAGTATGTACAGAGGGTCCCCGGGAGTGTGTCAGTATGTACAGAGGGTCCCCAGGAGTGTGTCAGTATTTACAAAGAGTCCCCGGGAGTGTGCCTGTATTTACATAGGGTCCCCGGGAGTGTGTCTATATTTACAGAGTGTCCCCGTGAGTGTGTCAATATTTACAGAGTGGTCCCCGGGAGTGTCAGTATTTACAGAGTGTGACCGAAAAAGAGTGTCAATATTTACAGAATGTTAATGTGAGTGTGTTAATATTTACAGAGGGTCCCCGGGAGTGTCAATATTTATAGAGGGTCCGCGGCAGTGTGTCAGTATTTACAGGGTGTCCCCGGGTGTGTGTCCGTATTTGCAGAGGCTACCCGGGAGCGTGTCAGTATTTCCAAAGAGTCCCCGGGAGTGTGTCTGTATTTACAGAGTGTCCCCGGGAGTGTGTTAGCATTTACAGGGTGTCCCCGGGAGGGTGTCAGTATTTACAGAGTGTCCGTGGGATTGTGTCATTATTTACAGAGGGTCGTAGGGAGTGTGTTAGTATTAACAAAGGGTCCCATGGAGTGTGACAATATTTACAGAGTGTACCCAGAAGCATGTCAGTATTTACGGAGTTTCCCCAGGAATGTGTCTGTATTACAGAGCGTCCCCGGGTGTGTATCAGTATTTAGAGAGGGTCCCCGGGAGAATGTCAGTATTTTCAGGGGGTCACCGTGAGTCCCCGGGACAGTGTCAGTATTTAGTGAGGGTCCCCAGGAGTGTGTCAGTGTATACAAAGTGTCCCGGAGAGTGCGTCAGTATTTACAGAAGGTTCCCGGGAGTGTGTTACTATTTACAGAGGGCCCCAGGGTGTGCGACTGTATTTACAGAGTGTCCCCGGGAGTGTGTCAGTATTTACGAAGGGACCCTGGCAGAGTGTCAGTATTTGCAGTGCTTCACCGGGAGTGTGTCAATTTTTACAGTGTGTCCCCGGGAGTGTGTCAGTATTTACAGAGGGTCCTCGGGTGTCTGTCAGTATTTACAAATTGACCCGGGAGTGTGTCAGTATTTGCAGAGGGTCCTCGGGCGTGTGTCATTATCTACAGAATGTACCCGGTAGAGTGTCAGTATTTACAGAGTCTCCCCGGGAATGTGTCAGTATTTGCAGTTTGTCCCCGGGAGTTTGTCAATTTTTACAGTGTGTCGCCGGGAGTGTGTCAGTATTTACACAGGATCCCCGGGAGTGTGTCAGTATTTACAGAGGGTCCCCGGGAATGTGGCAGTATTTACAGATGGACCCCGGGAGTGTGTTAGTATTTACAGAGTGTCCCCGGGAGCGTGTCAGTATTTACAGAGTGTCCCCAGGAGAGTGTCTATATTTACAGCGTGTCCCTGTGAGTGTGTCAATATTTACAGAGTGGTCCCCGGGAGTGTGTCAGTATTTACAGAGTGTCACCGAAAAAGAGTGTCAATATTTACAGAATGTCAACGTGAGTGTATTAATATTTACAGAGGGTCCCCAGGAATGTGTCATTATTTATAGAGGGTCGCCGGGAGTGTGTCATTATTTACCGAGGGAACCCAGGAGTGTGTCAGTATTTATAAAGGGTCCGCGGCAGTGTGTCAGTATTTACAGTGTGTCCCCGGGTGTGTGTCAGTATTTGCAGAGGCTACCTGGGAGTGTGTCAGTATTTCCAAAGTGTCCCCGGGAGTGTGTCTCTATTTACAGAGTGTCCCCAGCAGTGTGTCAGCATTTACAGGGTGTCCCCGGGAGGGTGTCAGTAATTACAGAGTGTCTCCGGGAGTGTGTCAGTATTTACAGAGTGTCCTCAGGAGTGTGTCTGTATTTACAGTGTGTCCCCGGGAGGGTGTCAGTAATTACAGAGTGTCTCCGGGAGTTTGTCAGTATTTACAGAGGGTCCCAGGGAGTGCGTTAGTATTAACAAAGGGTCCCATGGAGTGTGACAATATTTACAGAGTGTACCCAGGAGCGTGTCAGTATTTACAGAGGGTCCCCAGGAGTGTGTCAGTATTTACAGAGTGTCCCCGGGAGTGTATCAGTATTTACAAAGTTTCCCCGGGAACGTGTCTGTATTACAGAGCGCCCCAAGGTGTGTATCAGTATTTAGAGAGGGTCCCCGGGAGAGTGTCAGTATTTTCAGGGGGCCACCGTGAGTCCCCGGGACAGTGTCAGTATTTATTGAGGGTCCCCAGGAGTGTGTCAGTATTTACAAAGTGTCCCGGGGATTGCGTCAGTGTTTACAGAATGCACCATCAACAACACCAAAGACTACGAGTTGAACTTATACGAAGTAGGCTTTTATTGACTAAGAACTGGAGCATGCCTCTGCTAGTGGATCCATCCTAAGAGCTCCCGGGGGAAGGGTGGTGAGTCACCTTTATACCCGGGCTTAGGGGTGGAGCCAGGGGCGGAGACATGCCCGGACCTGTACAGAGTTAACAGTGGATTACCACACAGACATGTACAGAGTTAGCAGTGGTTTACCACATTCACCCCTCATTTAAAAAAGAGTCCAGCGGGGTGAAGTGTTTCAAAAGTTCGTATACGAAAGTCTCTCCGGGGGTCTTGTCTGCCGTAATGATCTTCATGGTGCCGGTTGCGGCGGTTCTTTGCCCGCGCGGCCGCTTCTCGCGTGGGACGGAGCACTGGCGTGTCGTCCTCTCGGGGTAGGGATGGCACCGGCATGTCGTCAGTTCATGGTAGACACCCCAGTGGTGCGTCGTGGGTAGTGGTGGTGGGTGGAGGTAGTGGATGGTGATCGATGGTGTTTCGGGTGGTACCTGAGGGTGCGAGGTCTCGAATTGAGACTGTGTCCTTCCGCCCGTCAGGATACGCCACGTAGGCGTACTGTGGGTTGGCGTGGAGGAGGTGAACCTTTTCGACCAGGGGGTCCGTCTTATGGCTCCTCACGTGTTTCCTGAGCAGGACGGGTCCCGGAGACGTCAGCCATGGCGGTAGTGATGTCCCAGAGGTGGATTTCCTGGGGAAGATGAACATCTTCTCGTGAGAGGTGGCGTTTGTGGCAGTACAGAGCAGTGATCGTATGGAGAGGAGCGCATCGGGGAGGACATCTTGCCAGCGGGAGATTGGGAGGCCCTTGGATTTTAGGGCGAGCATGGCGGTCTTCCACACCGTTGCGTTCTCCCTTTCTACCTGTCCGTTACCCCGGGGGTTGTAGCTGGTAGTCCTGCTCGTGGCTATGCCCTTCTCGAACTGGCGCAGCTCATCGCTCATGAACGACGAGCCCCTGTCGCTGTGGATGTAATTGGGGAAGCCAAATATGGCGAACAGGTCGTTGAGGCACCTGATGACTGTGGCGCTGGTCATGTCCGGGCAGGGGATGGCGAAGGGGAAACGGGAGTACTCGTCAATAATATTGAGGAAGTACGTGTTGCGGTCAGAGGAGGGAAGGGGCCCCTTGAAATCGACGCTGAGACGTTCGAAGGGGCGGGTGGCTTTAATCAGGTGTGCCCTGTCTGGCCTATAAAAATGCGGTTTGCATTCGGCGCAGACCTGGCAGTTCCTGGTCATGGTCCTGACCTCCTCGATGGAGTAAGGCAGGTTGCGAGCTTTAATAAAATGGAAGAACCTGGTGACCCCCGGGTGGCAGAGATCATTGTGGAGGGTCCGTAGCCTATCGACTTGTGCGTTGGCACATAGTCCCACGGGATAGGGCGTCTGGGGGCTCATTAAGTTTCCCGGGCCGGTATAAGATATCGTAGTTGTAGGTGGATAACTCGATCCTCCACCGCAATATCTTATCATTTTTGTTTTTCCCCCTTTGTAACATAAATGCTACTGACCGTTGGTCAGTGAGCAGGGTGAAACGTTTACCGGCCAGGTAATGCCTCCAGTGCCGTACAGCCTCCACTATCGCCTGGGCCTCCTTCTCGACTGAGGAGTGTCGAATTTCGGGGCCCTGGAGGGTCCGTGAAAAGAAGGCCACGGGTCTCCCCGCCTGGTTAAGGGTTGCGGCTAGGGCGAACTCGGATGCATCGCTCTCCACTTGGAAAGGGATGGACTCATCCACTGCGTGCATTGTGGCCTTCGCAATGTCCTCTTTTATGAGGGTGAAGGCCGCACGGGCCTCTGCCGTCAGGGGGAAGGAGGTTGACTTGATGAGGGGCCGGGCTTTGTCCGCATAGTTGGGCACCCACTGGGCGTAGTAAGAGAAGAACCCTAGGCATCTCTTCAGGGCTTTTAGGCAGTGGGGGAGGGGTAGTTCCAGGAGGGGGCGCATTCGGTCGGGGTCGGGGCCGATGACTCCGTTTTCCACCACGCAGCCAAGAATAGCAAGGCGCGTGGTGCGGAACATACATTTTTCTCTGTTGTATGTCAGATTCAGCCGTTGGGCCGTACGGAGGAATTTTTCTAGGTTGGCGTCGTGGTCATGCCGGTCATGGCCGCAGATGGTGACGTTGTCTATGTAGTGTATGTACCTTTAAGAGCCCCTGTGTACTGTAATACCGGTAGTGACCACTCGGGTATATAAGCCTGTATAGCGTCTTGTATCTTTTAGTTCAGCCTGACCTCCGACTAGTAAGGACCTGTTGAATTTACTCTTGTGGTCTGTGTGCAGTGATTCTTATTAACCATAACTAGAACACACGATTTTCAAAATGATCCCTTCTCTAGAAACTAAATCCATTTTTCAGCAATAATCAGTGCTGCTTCTACACATATATGCACTGGTGATACCTACTTCCTTGGCAAAAATCAACCACCAATAACAAAAAGCAGCATGTACATGAGCGGAGGTGTTCATTTGATTGCCACTGAGTCTGGACTGTTAAATATTTTTCTTTCCCACAGGAAAGCTGCTTTAGTTTGTACGTCAATATGAAACAAGTTAAATCATGCTGCCAGTTATGAGGCACTGCTTCTTTAGATTAGCTGGGCGGCTGGGAACTACAGTATTCAGAGTAATTACATTTACAGCACACAATGACGCAGCTTTCAGGTAAGTGTAAGAAGGAACCCACATCTATTGCTTGATAGACACTGAATTAATCCAGCTATTGTTCAGTTGCCTCAAGTGTATGTCTCCTCAGCCTTTTCTGCTTCTGAAGAGTTAACGGTCCTGAGGACAAGACAGCTTTCATCGCAATAGTTTGCAGAACTTGATCATCTCTGCTGGAATGCACTGTCCTAATCTTATCTGTTGAATGCTGCATTTACTTCACAGTGTATTAAGCACCAGTGTTTCTAGGTGTTGGTTTTGAACAACCTTTTATTCTGTTTAAACAGAACCCGGGTCCCTGGTGCTGTGAGGCAACAGTGCTAACCACTATGCCACCGGCAGCATGGTGGCATAGTGGTTAGCACTGTTGCCTCACAGCGCCAGGGACCCGGGTTCGAATCCGGCCTCGGGTGACTGTCTGTGTGGAGTTTGCACATTCTCCCCGTGTTTGCGTGGGTTTCCTCCGGGTGCTCCGGTTTCCTCCCACAGTCCAAAGATGTGCGGGTTAGGTTGATTGGCTATGATAAATTGACCCTTAGTGTTAGGGGGATTAAATACGTGGGGTTACGGGGATAGGGTGGGATATGTGTTGGTGTAGGGGTTACGGGGATCGGGTGGGATATGTGTCGGTGCAGGCTCGATGGGCCAAAATGGCCTCTATCTGCACTGTGGGGTTTCTGTGATTCTGTGAACACACAGACTTAACAGTGGCGACGAAGACGATCTTACCCTGCGGCAGAGATATATCCAAGGCAGTTTAACGGGCGTCGAGAAGAGGCATCCGCCCTCATCATCCTGCTGAGAAAAGACTCGGTCTGAAGAGCAAGGAAGAATCCTGACACAAAGCCTTCCATCAGCAACAGGCAGTGATCATCCCTTCTATCACGGTGGTGGGTAAGCCGATCAGCGACGAGCAGCAAGTCGGCCACGTTGGCTGTGAAGTAGGGGAGGAAAAAAACGGAGGATATAAGGGCAGAGAACTCGACCATGGCCGGGGAAAAGAGCCGGACAGAAGTCGGGGCCAGAGGCGCTGAGACTGGGGCAGCGTAAGGCACGGGAGCCGCGGTGAATGCAAACGCAGCCGGTGTAAAAGACCGGGCTGCAAGCGGGCTGGGAGACACAACAGCGCAGAGAGAGAGCTCGACCGCGACCGGGGAAAAAGGCCGGGCAGCTACCGAGGCCGCGAGGCACGAAATAAAATAAAAAATAAAAAAAAACGCGGAGAACTCAGCCGCAGCCGGGGGAAAGGACCGGACTGCAAGAGGGGCTGGGAGGCACGATTTGAGAACCGCTGGGGAGGGTGAATGCAGCAATACGGCAATCGCCATTACAGCCAGTGGGGGAGAAAGGCAAACGTGGGAAGCCGCCATTTTCGTAGGCGGGGGAAGAAGACAAGTGCGGGAAACCGCCATTTTGAAAAAAAAAAAATTCTTTTTGTTTCTCAAGAAGATTGCGAGGATGCCTAAGCGTGGTAACATCAACGATTTCGATACCGATGTTGAAGATTGGGCCACGTATGTAGAACGCATAGAGATTTTTTGTAAGGCAAATAAAATATCAGATGAAGATAAAGCACTAACCTTACTAAACTCAATGGGTGCGAAGACATACGGGCTATTGAAGCATCTTCTATCACCAGCTAAACCGGCGGATCAGGCTTTCGCTAATATTGTTGCTGTCCTGAGAAATCATTTGAACCCCACACCGCTGATGTTAGCGGAACGATTTAAATTTTATGCGAGAACGCAACTGAAAGAGGAAAGCAACGCGGAGTATTTAATTGAACTGCGTAAGCTAGCGAAATACTGTCAGTTTGGGGAAAGACTGACAGAGGCACTGAGAGACAAATTCGTGTGTGGATTGTCGAAAGAAGGAACACAAAAGCGGCTGCTTGAAGAGAATGATCTTACACTTGATAAGGCTGTCACTATTGCAGCATCGCACAAAGCCGCAGCGAGAGGCACTGCGGAAATGCAGCTGAAGGCAGCGGTACTCAGCGTAGATCAAATGGCTTTGGGTACAGCGAAATGTTATCGTTGTGGAAAGACAACACACGATCAGAACCAATGCTGGTTTAAAAATCAGGAATGTAGAAAATGTGGCAAGCTTGGTCACATAGCTAAAGTATGCCGATCAGGAAAGAAGACCAGCAACAAAATGTCACCGCAGGAAAAGTGCAGAAAGGTACATAAGGTGGCTGAGAAGAGTTCGGATGAACAGAATTCGGATTCAGACTCCAAGAGCAAGGAACTGGGTAGTCTGAGAATTCACAATGTGAGTAAGGAAGCTGACCTACAAACTATCTGGGTCACACTGCAGATAGCAGGAGTCCAAGTGAAGATGGAATTGGACACCGGATCGGCGTTGACGGTCATGAATAAGCAAGATTACAAAAGGTTATTCACACATATTCCCCTACGGGATACGGAGATTGTATTGCAGACATACACGGGGCGAAGAGTATACCCCATCGGAAAGATAAAAGTCAAGGTGATACACAAGGGCAAAGAACACCAAGGAATGGACTTATATGTACTACCTGAGGGAGGTCCACCACTTCTGGGACGGGAGTGGATCAGGAAAATAAATATGGACTGGCACTCCCTAAAAGCAATAACGGTAGATTCCGGAAAAAAAGATGTCAAACCTGAACGATTGTCCAGAATATTGGATGAGGCTAAAGAGGTGTTCCAACAGGGACTGGGAACACTGAGAGGAATTAAGGCAAAAATCAAGATTGCAGAACATGCAAACCCAAAATTTTTCAAAGCCAGACCGGTACCTTATGCGATACGACCTGCTGTGGAAGCTGAGCTGGAAGGGCTAGAACGTTCAGGAGTACTGTCTAAGGTGGACTGGAGTGAGTGGGCCACGCCCATTGTTCCCATCATGAAGCGTTCATCGAGTAACAAGCCAGGGGAACCGGGGAAGGTCCGCATCTGTGGAGACTTCAAGATCACAGTTAATCCGGTGCTTCACACGGTGCAATATCCGCTTCCGCGGATTGAGGATATCTTTGCTTCATTGTCTGGTGGGAAACACTTCACCAAGATAGACCTGGCGCAAGCGTACTTACAGATGGAAGTTGAGGAAGAGTCGCGCCAGTATCTCACAATCAACACGCACAGAGGCTTGTATCGATATAATAGACTGGTTTTTGGAGTGGCTTCGGCTCCAGCAATTTGGCAGAGGGCCATGGAGCAGGTATTACAGGGAATTCCAAGCACTCAATGTTACTTGGCCGATATCCTGATTACAGGAGATGACACCTTGCAAATTTGAAACTGGTGCTCACCAGATTGAAGGAATATGGACTTCGAGTTAATCGCCAGAAATGTGAGTTCTTTCAGAAACGGATCTCGTACTGTGGTCATGTCATTGACCAGGAGGGGCTGCACAAGTCACCTGACAAGATCGAAGCTGTTGTGAAGGCTCCCGCTCCGGAAAATGTATCCCAGTTGAGGTCGTTCCGAGGGTTGATTAACTATTACCATAAGTTTCTGCCAAATCTATCCACGGTGCTGCACCCGCTGAATGCTCTTTTGCAGAAAGAAGTACCATGGAAGTGGAGCAAGAACTGTAAGAAGGCCTTTCGCAAAAGCAAGGCATTGATCACCTCAGAGGAAGTGTTGGCTCACTTCAACCCAACGCTACCTATTCATTTAGCTTGTGATGCTTCTCCTTATGGTATTGGAGCAGTACTCTCACACAAGTTGCCAAATGGCTTGGAAAGGCCAGTCGCATTTGCATCCAGATCATTGACCTCCGCTGAGCGCAACTATGCTCAGATAGATAGGGAGGCTCTCAGCCTTGTGTGGGGAGTAAAGAAGTTTAATCATTACCTGCAGGGCCAGAAGTTTACACTGCTGACAGACCACCAGCCGTTGGTATCCATATTCAACCCTAAAAAGGGCGTTCCCATTATGACAGCGCAAAGGCTACAGAGGTGGTTCTTTTCCTAGGGGCACACCATTATGACATAGAATACAAAGGATCAAAACAGCATGGGAATGCTGACGGTTTATCGCGCCTACTGTTGCCAACGGTAGAAGAGGCGCCTACAGTGGACCCAGTGGAGATGTTCCACTCAACCATAGTGGAATGTCTACCAGTAACAAATTCTACCATTGAAAAGGAAACGAGAAATGACCCAACTCTCTCACGAGTCTACGATTTAACGGTGAAGGGATGGCCAGCACATGGTGAACCACTGTTGCCAGCATTCTCGCAAAGAAGAGAACAGCTGTCAGTGTGCTGAGGAACCTTGATGTGTGGATCCAGAGTGGTGATTCCTCCCAAACTCCAGTATAAAGTGCTAAAGGAGCTTCACAAGGGGCATCTGGGTGGAGTGAAAATGAAGTACCTAGCCAGAGCGTTTGTGTGGTGGCCAGGTATCGATGGAGACATCGAAGAAATGACCAAGAGCTGTCTAGGATGCCAGAAGGTCCAAAACGCCCCACCACAAGCCCCTCTACATCCATGGGAGTGGCCCTCATCTCCATGGCAAAGGGTACATATCGACTTTGCTGGTCCATTTATGGACTCAATGTTC
Source organism: Somniosus microcephalus (assembly GCF_052327205.1). Lineage (NCBI taxonomy): Eukaryota > Metazoa > Chordata > Chondrichthyes > Squaliformes > Somniosidae > Somniosus > Somniosus microcephalus. The sequence continues at coordinate 3,739,947 of NC_141015.1, forward strand.
TTAATCGCGGTGGATGCACACTCCAAGTGGCCGGAGGTAATAAAGATGTCCTCCACCACCACGGAAAAAACCATCACAGTATTAAGGACCATATTTGCCAGGAATGGGCTGCCGGAACAGATCTGTTCTGATAATGGACCGCAATTTGTGTCCGAAGAATTCAGGAAGTTCTTAAAAAACAATGGGGTTAAGCACTACACGTCCGCCCCATACCATCCCGCCACCAATGGATTAGCTGAAAGGTTTGTCCAGACCTTCAAGAAGGCCATAAAGGCCATGGGTAATGAAGACATAAATCTACAACATAAGGTAGATAACTTCTTGTTTGCGTACAGGAATGCAACACATGTGGTTACAAACCAAACTCCCGCCATGATGTTTTTCAATAGAAGCCTAAGATGCCAGCTGGATTTGATCAAGCCAAACATCAGAAGGGAAGTAGAGAACCGGCAATTTCAAGGCATGAATGAAAGGCCAACTAGAACCTTCCAGATAGGTCAACAAGTTTTGGCCCGGGACTTGCGTACCGAGAAATGGCAGCCTGGAACTATTTGCACACGACTAGGACCGCTGATGTATACCGTGGACATTGGTGAAAGCATAATAAGGCGCCATGCTGACCAGATCATAGAGTCATCCGAAAAGGGACAACCTACACCACAACTCTATACGCCTAATGATGAAGCAGAGATACCCATAGTATCTACCTCTGATCCGGTGATACTGGAACCAGATGAACCCGACACTGGCATTCAAGCCGAATCGACCTTGCCAAAAGAACCTACTACACCACCGAAAACTACTACACCACCGAGGCATTATCCGGACCGAGTCAGGAAGCCTCCAGAGAGACTGACTTATAATTGATTAACTGCAGCAAATGTGTAGATTATTGTTCTTGTAAACATGTTAATTAATGATTACTTAAAATGTTATGTACTAATTATCTAAAAGGGGAGGAATTGTAGTGTATGTACCTTTAAGAGCCCCTGTGTACTGTAATACCGGTAGTGACCACTTGGGTATATAATCCTGTATAGCGTCTTGTATCTTTTAGTTCAGCCTGACCTCCGACTAGTAAAGACCTGTTGAATTTACTCTTGTGGTCTGTGTGCAGTGATTCTTATTAACCATAACTAGAACACACAGGGCTGAAAATTCAGTAGGGTTAGCGCCCATTTTGCGGCGCTAGAGGGCCTAGCGCCGCAATGATAGCCGTTACTGAAATTCACTTCGGCGCTGCCATCGGCGTTAGCCGGTTGCGCTGCGCCGGCACCGATGACGTCATCGGTGTGCGCAGCGTCCCGGTTGCCGTGGCAACGCGCCCGAACGCCGAAATTCAGTTGCGGCCGCCTCGCCCGTGGCAGCCGCAACTAAGACTCTGGCAACCGAGTCTTACACAAGTTAGCGCCGGCGCATTAAGGTCGCGTGGCGGCCGGCCGATTTCCCGCCGGCCGCCTGCCCGCACCTCCCTCCCCGGACTCCTCCACCCCCCCCCCCCGCGGAACAGATGCGTCTGGCCTGCAAGCCCGGCACTTGTCCGAGGTGCCGGGCTCATTTTTGAAAAAATCAAACGGCCAGCGATTGGGTGAAGGCAGCGCCTCCTTAACGGGAGGAGGAGGCCTGCACTTCCCCAGCCTGCCGCACCGCATCGGGTGCCGCAGCGCCGGATTAGTGCCGCAATGCGGCACTCAGCGCCCATTGGGAGGCACTCACGCCCGCCAGTAGTGCCGGCAGCCGTCTGGGCGCGGCGCTACTGAATTTTTGGCGCGCGCAAGGGAATTAGCGCTGGCACTAAATTTCCGGCGCTAAAGCCCTGGCGCGGCGTCAACTCAATTTCTAGGCCACAGACTTAACAGTCTAGATAGGGGAAGGTGGCCTGCAGCGCGTTCTGGTCAACCATCCGGTCCATCTCCCTTTGGAAGACCGAGACCCCGTTGGTGACGCCGAAGGGGACTTGGAGGAAGTGGTAGAGGCGACCGTCGGCCTCGAAGGCCGTGTACTGGCGGTCCTCAGGCCTGATGGGGAGCTGGTGGTATGCCGACTTCAGATCAATCGTCGAGAATACCCGGTATTGTGCTATCTGGTTGACCATGTCAGATATGCGGGGAAGTGGGTATGCGTCTAATTGTGTGTATCGATTGATCGTCTGGCTGTAATCAATAACCAGGCGTTGTTTTTCGCCGGTCTTCACTGCCACCACTTGGGCTCGCCATGGGCTGGTGCTGCCCTCAATAATCCCTTCCCTCAGGAGTCTTTCTACTTCTGATTTAATAAAGCTCCTATCCCTGGCACTGTACCGCCTGCTTTTAGTAGCAATTGGCTTGCAGTCTTTGGCGAGGTTAGCGAACAACGGGGGGGGTTTGACCTTCAGGGTGGACAGGCTGCATACTTTGCGCGGCACCGTGTTTAAATTCTGCCGGCTGCAGACTGTAAGTGGGGGCAGGGGCCCACCATATGCCATCGTGACGCTCTCCAGATGGCACTGGAAGTCTAATCCTAGCAGTACGGGAGCGCAGAGCTGTGGCAGGACGAGGAATTTAAAATCTCTGTACTCCACGCCGTTCACTGTCAGAGTCGCTGCACAGTAGCCGCCGACGTCCACCATATGGGACTTTGAGGCCATAAAGACCTGGTGGCGTGTGGGCATAACCGATAGGGAGTAGCGTCACACCGTGTCGGGGTGGATGAAGCTCTCCGTGCTTCCGCAGTCGAAAAGGCAATTTGTGGCATGGCCATTTACCTTTACGTTCATCATGGACCTGGCTAGTTGATGGGGCCTAGATTGGTCCAGGGTGATGGAGGCCATCGTCGAGGTCGGTGGGTGGCTGTAGTATTCGCCCGCGCCGGGGGCCTGGTCTCGAAATGGTGTCCAAGATGGCGGCTCCCCCACGGCTGGTGGTGCCCAAAATGGTGGCCCGCACGGCTCACACGTGGTTGGTGGGGTCCACATGCGGCGCTGCTGGAATTGGGTGTCGATTTCGCCCTGCACACTCTCGCGTAGTGGCCTTTCTTGCCGCATTTGGAGCAGGTCGCGTCCTTTGCTGGGCATTGCTGTCTGGGGTGCTTGGCCTGGCCGCAGAAGTAGCATTTCTGGCCTCTGGTCATTGCAGCTGTAGTTGGGCTGCTGGCGGCTTGTGGCCTTACCGGGTCCCAAGATGGCTGCCCCCGTGACATCCACGTGGCCATCCGGTCAGGGGGGTAGGCGTCCATGTTCTGGAGGGCCACGTCTAACGTGTTAGCGAGGGCCACCGCCTTCTGCAGGTCGAGCCCCCTCTGTTCCAGCAGCCTCTGCCGAGTATAGTTGGACCTGATGCCAGCTACGTAGGCGTCTCGGATCAGGTCTTCCGTGCATTCCTTGGCCATCACCACTTTGCAATTACAGGCCCGGCCGAGGACTCTCAGTGCCAGTAAATATTCGGCGCCCGATTCCCCGGGGCGCTGTTTTCGGGTAGCCAGGAGGTGTCTGGCGTAGACCTCGTTAACAGGCCTCACGTATTGTTCCTTTAGCATCGCAATGGCGGCCGCGTAAGTTGTGGCGTCTCGGATGATCGAGTAGACTCGGTGGCTCACCCGTGAGTTCAAGACAAGCTGTTTCGCGTCATCTGTAGTGACGGTAGTGCTGGAGGCCTCCAGGAAGGCTTCGAAACAGCTCAGCCAGTGTTCAAAGTTATTGGCTGCATCTGCTGCTTGAGGATCCAGGTCTAAATGTTCCGGCTTCAAGATTTGCTCCATGTCGAAAATTTAGTCAATAAAATTGATGCACTATCAACAACACCAAAGACTACGAGTTGAACTTATACGAAGTAGGCTTTTATTGACTAAGAACTGGAGCATGCCTCTGCTAGTGGATCCATCCTAAGAGCTCCCGGGGGAAGGGTGGTGAGTCACCTTTATACCCGGGCTTAGGGGTGGAGCCAGGGGCGGAGACATGCCCGGACCTGTACAGAGTTAACAGTGGTTTACCACACAGACATGTACAGAGTTAGCAGTGGTTTACCACAGAGAGGGTCCCCGGGAGAGTGTCAGTATTTTCAGGGGGTCACCGTGAGTCCCCGGGACAGTGTCAGTATTTATTGAGGGTCCCCAGGAGTGTGTCAGTATTTACAAAGTGTCCCGGGGATTACGTCAGTGTTTACAGAAGGTCCCCGGGAGTGTGTCACTATTTACAGAGGGTCCCAGGGAGTGCGACTGTATTTACAGAGTGTCCCCGGGAGTGTGTCAGTATTTACGCAGGGACCCCGGGAGCGTGTCAGTATTTACAGAGGGTCCCCGGCAGTTTGTCAGTATTTGCAGTGTTTCCCCGGGAGTGTGTCAATTATTACATTGTGTCCCCGGGAGTGTGTCACTATTTCAGAGGGTCCCCGGGTGTGTCAGTATTTACAAAGTGTCCCCGGGAGTGTGTCAGTATTTACAGAGGTTCCCCGGGGGAGTGTCAGTATTTACCGAGGTTCCCCGGGAGTCTGTCAGTATATACTGGGGGTCCCCGGGAGTGTGTCAGTATTTACAACATGTCCCCGGGAGTGCGTCAGTATTTACAAAGAGTCCCCGGGAGTGTGTCAGTATTTAAAGAGAGTCCCCGGGGGGATGTCAGTATTTACCGAGATTCCCTGGGCGTGTGTCAGTATATACTGAGGGTCCCCGGGAGTGTGTCAGTATTTACAAAGTGTCCCCGGGAGTGCGTCAGTATTTACAGAGCATCCCCGGAAGCGTGTCAGTATTTACAGAGGGTCCCAGGGAGTGCGACTGTATTTACAGAGGATCCCTGGGAGAGTGTCAGTATTTACAGAGTCTCCACAGGCGTGTGTCACTATTTACAGAGGGACCCCGGGAGTGTGTCTGTATTTAGAGATGGTCCCCGGCAGTGTGTCAGTATTTGCAGAGGGTCCCCGGGAGTGTGTCAGTATTTACAGAGGTTCCCCGGGAGTGTGTCTGTATTTAGAGATGGTCCCCGGCAGTGTGTCAGTATTTGCAGAGGGTCCCCGGGAGTGTGTCAGTATTTACAGAGGGCCCCAGTGTGTGTGTCATTATTTACACAGTCTCCACGTGCATGTATCAGTATTTACAAAGGGACCCCAGGAGTGTATCAGAATTTACAGAGGGTCCCTGGCAGTGTGTCAGTATCTACAGAGCATCCCCGGGAGAGTGTCAGTATTTAAAGAGTGTCCCCGGGAATGTGTCTGTGTTACAGAGTGTCCCCAGGTTTGTATCAGTATTTAGAGAGGGTCCCCGGGAATGTGTCAGTATTTTCAGGGGGTCACCGCGATTCCCCGGGACAGTGTCAGTGTTTACTGAGGCTCCCCATGAGTGTGACAGTATTTACAAAGTGTCCCGGGGAGTGCGTCAATATTTACAGAAGCCCCCGAGAGTGTGTCATTATTTACATAGGGTCCTAGGGAGTGCGAATGTATTTACAGAGTGTCCCTGGGAGTGTGTCAGTATTTACGGAGGGACCCCGGGAGTGTGTCAGTATTTACAGTGTGTCCCCGGGAGTGTGTCAGTATTTGCAGAGGGTCCCCGGGAGTGTGTCATTATTTACAGAAAGTACCCGTTAGAGTGTCAGTATTTACAGAGTCTCCCCGGGAGTGTGTCAGTATTTACAGAGGATACCCGGGAGTGTGTCAGTATTTACAGAGGGGCCCCGGGAGTGTGTCTGTGTTTGCAGAGGTGCCCCGAGAGTGTTTCAGTATTTGTAGTGGGTACCCGGGCATGTGTCAGTATTTCCAAAGTGTCCCCGGGAGTGTGTCTGTATATATAGAGTGTCCCCGGTGTTGAATCCGTGATTCTTAAAGTATGGTGTTTTCCAATAACTAGACGGAGGCTGTGAATTAACAATCAACAGGTGTTTACTGGAGGAGGGTAGTCTAAAGACTAGCAGTACAAAGGCATGCTCAAGGCTTATATACAGGTGTGGTCACTGCCGGTACTACAGTATACAGGAGCTGTAAAAGTAGTTCTCTCTTAAATGCACATACAGTACAATTCCTCCCCTTTTAGATTAACAGTACCCATAACATTCAAATAACAGTTAACACTTTAACATGTACATTTAACTAAAATATTCCATTTATCGGTTCAGTCTTTGGGGCGGCTTCCTGATCCTTTCTGGATAGCGCCTTTCCTGAGTGTCTTGTTCTTGGTGCGGAGGCGATTCTGGCCCCCTTTCGTCGGTTAGTTCATCAGTTTCCGCTGCTACTGTTTCTGGGGTAGATGCTACCGGTATGTCGGGTTCATCCCCAGGTACGCGAGACAAGGGGTTGACTCGTTCCTGTGACGCTGGGATCTGGTCGACGTGGCGTCTCACAATGTTCTCCCCGACATCCACTGTGTACACTAATGGCCCCTGCCGTTTGCATATCGTTCCGGGTTGCCATTTCTCTGTTCGGTAGTCGCGGGCCAAGATTGGTTGTCCTACATTGAAGCTCCTTGTTGGCTTCTCATTGATGTGCTGGAATTGCTTATCCTCAACATTTCTTCGCACATTTGGTCTGAGCAAATCCAGACGAGATCTCAGCCTTCGGTTAAAGAACATTATGGCCGGGGTCTGGTTGGTAACTGCATGTGTCGCATTTCTGTAGGCTACCAGGAAGTTGTCCACCTTATGCTGTAGTGGAATGTCATCATCGCACATGGCCCTTATCGCCTTTTTAAAGGTTTGTACGAACCTCTCAGCCAATCCATTTGTGGCTGGACGATACGGGGTGGATGTGTAATGCCTTACCCCATTCCTTCTCATAAATTTCCGAAACTCTTCGGACACAAACTGTGGTCCGTTATCAGAGCAATTCTGCTCTGGCAAGCCGATCCTGGCAAATATGGTCCGTAGGACTGCAATCGTTTTCTCTGTAGTGGTGGAGGACATTTTGATCACCTCAGGCCATTTCGAGTGCGCATCCACTACTATTAGGAACATTGAGTCCATGAATGGACCAGCAAAATCAATATGCACCCGTTGCCATGGAGAGGAGGGCCACTCCCATGGGTGTAGAGGGGCATGTGGTGGTGCATTTTGGACCTTCTGGCATCCTGAGCAGCTCTTTGTTAGGTCCTCGATTTGTTGATCGATCCCCGGCCACCACACATAAGCCCTAGCAAGGCTTTTCATTTTCACCCCTCCCAGATGGCCTTCGTGAAGCTCATTGAGCACTCTCTCCCTTAACTTGGGTGGAATTACCACTCGGGATCCACACATCACTGTCCCCTGGCAGACTGACAGCTGTTCTCTTCTGGATGAGAATGCTGGCAACAGTGAGTCGCCATGTGTTGGCCATCCCTTCACCGTCAAATCATATACCCGAGACAGTGTCGGATCATTTCGGGTCTCCTTCTCTATATCCGCGTTAGTTACTGGCAAGCGTTCAATTATCGACGAATAAAATATTTCGATAGGGTCCACTGCTGCTGCTTCCTCCACAGTAGGCATTGGCAGGCGTGATAGCCCATCAGCGTTTCCATGCTGTTTCGTGCCCTTATACTCTATTTCGTATTGGTTCGCCCCTAGAAAAAGGGACCATCTTTGCAGCCATTGTGCAGTCATCACCGGAACGCCCTTCTTTGGATTAAAGATGGAGACAAGTGGTTGGTGGTCAGTCAACAAGGTGAACTTCTGCCCATGTAGATAGTGGTTGAATTTTTTTACTCCCCATACTAGGCTGAGGGCCTCCCTGTCAATCTGGGCATAGTTGCGCTCGGCTGAGGTTAGTGACCGAGACGCAAAGGCTACTGGCCTCTCCAACCCATCTGGGAATTTGTGCGACAGCACCGCTCCAATACCATAGGGTGATGCATCACATAGAAACATAGAAACATAGAAGATAGGAGCAGGAGGAGGCCATTCGGCCCTGCTCCGCCATTCAACGAGATCATGGCTGATCATCCAAACCCTAGCACCCGGTCCCTACACCGACAACCATCCCACCGAAGCCCTATCCCCGTAACCCCGTAACCCCACGTATTTAATCCCCCCTAACACTAAGGGCCAATTTTTATCATGGCCAATCAACCTAACCCGCACATCTTTGGACTGTGGGAGGAAACCGGAGCACCCGGAGAAAACCCACGCAAACACAGGGAGAATGTGCAAACTCCACACAGTCACCCGAGGCCAGATTTGAACCCAGGTCCTTGGCGCTGTGAGGCAACAGTGCTAACCACTATGCCACCGTGCTGCCAACCGAATTGCTAGTGCTGGGTTGAAGTGGGCCAACACCTCTTTGATGTGATCAATTCTTTGCACTTCTGGAAAGCTCGTTTACATCCGTCATTCCACTTCCATGGTACCCCCATTTGCAGTAGGGTGTTCAGTGGGTGTAATACTGTAGACAAATTCGGTAAGAACTTATGGTAGTAGTTCACCAGCCCGAGGAACGACCTGAGTTGTGACACATTTTCCGGTGCTGGAGCCTTGACTACTGCCTCAATCTTTTCAGGGGACTTATGTAACCCCTCTTCATCAATAACGTGGCCACAATACGAGATCTGCTTCTGAAAAAACTCGCACTTGTGGCGATTAGCTCGTAGCCCATATTCCTTTAATCTAGTGACCACCTTCTCCAGGTTGGCGAGGTGATCACCGTCATTTTCGCCCGTGACCAGGATGTCATCCAAATAACACTGGGTCCCTGGAATCCCTTGCAGGACTTGATCCATTGCCCTTTGCCAAATAGCCGGAGCCGATGCTACCCCAAACACCAGCCGGTTGTGTTGGTAGAGACCTTTATGAGTGTTGATCGTGAGGTATTGTTTCGAGGCTTCTTCTACATCCATTTGCAGGTACGCCTGGGCCAGATCTATCTTAGTGAAGCGTTTACCTCCAGTTAGCGAGGCGAAAATATCTTCAATCCGTTGAAGCGGATATTGTACCGTATGAAGGATTGGGTTCACTGTCACCTTAAAATCCCCACAGATGCGGACCTTCTTTGGTTCCCCAGGCGTATTACTCAACGACCTCTTCATTACAGGAACGATGGGTGTAGCCCACTCGCTCCAGTCCACTTTGCACAGTACTCCTGAATGTTCCAAACCTTCCAGCTCTGCTTCGACGGCTGGTGGTCATTATTTACAGGGTGTCCCCGGAAGGGTGTCAGTAATTACAGAGTGTCCCCGGGAGTGTGTCAATATTTACAGAGTGTCCCTGTGAGTTTGTCAATATTTACAGAGTGTCCCCGAGAGAGTGTCATTATTTACAGAGTATCAGCGAAAAAGAGTGCCAATATTTACAGAATGTCAACATGAGTATGTTTATATTTACAGAGGGTCCCCGGGAGTGTGTCATTATTTACAGAGTGTACCCAAGTGTGTGTCAGTAATTACAGAGGGTCCCTGGGAGTGTGTCAGTATTTACAAAGGGTCCCCGGGAGTGTGTCAGTATTTACAGAGGGGCCCCGGGAGTGTGTCTGTACTTGCAGAGGTTCACCGGGAATGTGTTAGTATTTAGAGCGTGTCCCTGGGAGTGTGTCATTATTTTCCGAGTGTCCCTGGAAGTGTGTCAGTATTTACACAGCGTCCCCGGGAGTGTGTCATTATTTATAGGGTGTCCCCGGGAGTGTCTCAGTATTTACAGAGTGTCACCGAAAAAGTGTGTCAATATTTACAGAGGTCACCGGGAGTGTGTCGTTTATTACAGATCGACCCCAGGAGTGTGTCAGTATTTACAGTGGGTCCGCGGCAGGGTCTCAGTATTTACAGACTGTCCCCGGGAGTGTGTCCGTTTTACAGAGTGTCACTGAAAAAGAGTGTCAATATTGACAGAAAGTCAACGTGAGTGTGTTAATATTTACAGAGGGTTCCCTGTAATGTGTCATTATTTACAGATGGTCCCCGGGAGTGTGTCAATATTTAAAGAGTGTCCCCGGGAGTCTGTCAGTATTTACAGATTATCCCCGGGAGAGTGTCAATATTCACAGATTTCGCCAGGAGTGTGTCAAAATATAAAGTGTGTCTCCGGGTGTGTGTCAGTATTTGCAGAGGCTTCCCGGGAGTGTGGCAGTATTTACAGAGGGCCCCTGGTGTTGTGTCAGTATTTACAGAGGTTCAGCAGGAGTGTGGCAGTATTTTCAGATGATCCCAGGGATAGTGTCAGTATTTACCGAGTGTCCCCGGGACAGTGTCAGTATTTACTGAGTGGCCCCGGCACAGTGTCAGTTTTTACTGAGTGTCCCCAGGACAGTGTCAGTATTTACCGAGTGTCCCCGGGACAGTGTCAGTATTTACTGAGTGTCCCCGGGACAGTGTCAGTATTTACCGAGAGTCCCCGGGACAGTGTCAGTATTTACCGAGTGTCCCCGGGACAGTGTCAGTATTTACTGAGTGTCCCCGGGACAATGTCAGTATTTACCGAGTGTCCCCGGGACAGTGTCAGTATTTACTGAGTGACCCCGGGACAGTGTCAGTATTTACTGAGTGTCCCCGGGGCTGTGTCAGTGTTTACCGAGTGTCCCCGGGACAGTGTCAGTATTTACTGAGTGTCCCCGGGAGAGTGTCAGTATTTACCGAGTGTCCCCGGGACAGTGTCAGTATTTACCGAGTGTCCCCGGGACAGTGTCAGTATTTACCGAGTGTCCCCGGGACAGTGTCAGTATTTACTGAGAGTCCCCGGGACAGTGTCAGTATTTACCGAGTGTCCCCGGGACAGTGTCAGTATTTACTAAGTGTCCCCGGGACAGTGTCAGTATTTACCGAGTGTCCCCGGGACAGTGTCAGTATTTACTGAGTGACCCTGGGACAGTGTCAGTATTTACCGAGTGTCCCCGGGACAGTGTCACTATTTACTGAGTGTCCCCGGGAAAGTGTCAGTATTTAATGAGTGTCCCCGGGACAGTTTCAGTATTTACTGAGTGTCCCAGGGACAGTGTCAGTGTTTACCGAGTGTCCCCGGGACAGTGTCAGTATTTACTGAGTGTCCCCGGGACAGTGTCAGTATTTACCGAGTGTCCCCGGGACAGTGTCAGTATGTACTGAGTGACCCCGGGACAGTGTCAGTATTTACCGAGTGTCCCCGGGACAGTGTCACTATTTACTGAGTGTCCCCGGGACAGTGTCAGTATTTAATGAGTGTCCCCGTGACAGTGTCAGTATTTACCGAGTGTCCCAGGGACAGTGTCAGTATTTACCGAGTGTCCCCGGGACAGTGTCAGTATTTACTGATTGTCCCCGGGACAGTGTCAGTATTTACCGATTGTCCCCGGGACAGTATCAGTATTTACCGAGTGTCCCCGGGACAGTGTCAGTATTTACTGAGAGTCCCCGGGACAGTGTCAGTATTTACCGAGTGTCCCCGGGACAGTGTCAGTATTTACTGAGTGTCCCCGGGACAGTGTCAGTATTTACCGAGTGTCCCCGGGACAGTGTCAGTATTTACTGAGTGACCCCAGGACAGTGTCAGTATTTACCGAGTGTCCCCGGGACAGTGTCACTATTTACTGAGTGTCCCCGGGACAGTGTCAGTATTTAATGAGTGTCCCCGGGACAGTGTCAGTATTTACCGAGTGTCCCAGGGACAGTGTCAGTATTTACCGAGTGTCCCCGGGACAGTGTCAGTATTTACTGATTGTCCCCGGGACAGTGTCAGTATTTACCGATTGTCCCCGGGACAGTATCAGTATTTACCGAGTGTCCCCGGGACAGTGTCAGTAGTTACCGAGTGTCCCCGGGACACTGTCAGTATTTACTGAGAGTCCCCGGGACAGTGTCAGTATTTACCGAGTGTCCCCGGGACAGTGTCAGTATTTACCGAGTGACCCCGGGAGAGTGTCAGTATTTACCGAGTGTCCCCGGGACAGTGTCAGTATTTACCGAGTGTCCCCGGGACAGTGTCAGTATTTACCGAGTGTCCCCGGGACAGTGTCAGTATTTACCGAGTGTCCCCGGGACAGTGTCAGTATTTACTGAGAGTCCCCGGGACAGTGTCAGTATTTACCGAGTGTCCCCGGGACAGTGTCAATATTTACTAAGTGTCCCCGGGACAGTGTCAGTATTTACCGAGTGTCCCCGGGACAGTGTCAGTATTTACTGAGTGACCCCGGGACAGTGTCAGTATTTACCAAGTGTCCCCGGGACAGTGTCACTATTTACTGAGAGTCCCCGGGACAGTGTCAGTATTTAATGAGTGTCCCCGGGACAGTGTCAGTATTTACTGAGTGTCCCAGGGACAGTGTCAGTGTTTCCCGAGTGTCCCCGGGACAGCATCAGTATTTACCGAGTGTCCCCGGGACAGCGTCAGTATTTACCGAGTGTCCCCGGGACAGTGTCAGTATTTACCGAGTGTCCCCGGGACAGTGTCAGTATTTACCGAGTGTCCCCGGGACAGTGTCAGTATTTACCGAGAGTCCCCGGGACAGTGTCAGTATTTACCGAGAGTCCCCGGGACAGTGTCAGTATTTACCGAGTGTCCCCGGGACAGTGTCAGTATTTACCGAGTGTCCCCGGGACAGTGTCAATATTTACCGAGTGTCCCCGGGACAGTGTCAGTATTTACTGAGTGTCCCCGGGACAGTGTCAGTATTTACTGAGTGTCCCCGGGACAGTGTCATTATTTACCGAGTGTCCCCGGGACAGTGTCAGCATTTACTGAGTGACCCCGGGACAGTGTCAGTATTTACCGAGTGTCCCCGGGACAGTGTCACTATTTACTGAGTGTCCCCGGGACAGTGTCAGTATTTAATGTGTGTCCCCGGGACAGTGTCAGTATTTACCGAGTGTCCCAGGGACAGTGTCAGTATTTACCGAGAGTCCCCGGGACAGTGTCAGTATTTACTGATTGTCCCCGGGACAGTGTCAGTATTTACCGATTGTCCCCGGGACAGTGTCAGTATTTACCGAGTGTCCCCGGGACAGTGTCAGTAGTTACCGAGTGTCCCCGGGACACTGTCAGTATTTACTGAGAGTCCCCGGGACAGTGTCAGTATTTACTGAGTGGCCCCGGGACAGTGTCAGTATTTACCGAGTGACCCCGGGAGAGTGTCAGTATTTACCGAGTGTCCCCGGGACAGTGTCAGTATTTACCGAGTGTCCCCGGGACAGTGTCAGTATTTACCGAGTGCCCCCGGGACAGTGTCAGTATTTACCGAGTGTCCCCGGGACAGTGTCAGTATTTACCGAGTCTCCCCGGGACAGTGTCAGTATTTACCGACTGTCCCCGGGACAGTGTCAGTATTTACCGAGTGTCCCCGGGACAGTGTCAGTATTTACCGAGTGTCCCCGGGACAGTGTCAGTATTTACTGAGAGTCCCCGGGACAGTGTCAGTATTTACCGAGAGTCCCCGGGACAGTGTCAGTATTTACCGAGTGTCCCCGGGACAGTGTCAGTATTTACCGAGTGTCCCCGGGACAGTGTCAGTATTTACCGAGTGTCCCCGGGACAGTGTCAGTATTTACTGAGTGTCCCCGGGACAGTGTCAGTATTTACCGAGTGTCCCCGGGACAGTGTCAGTATTTACTGGGTGACCCCGTGACAGTGTCAGTATTTACCAAGTGTCCCCAGGACAGTGTCACTATTTACTGAGTGTCCCCGGGACAGTGTCACTATTTACTGAGTGTCCCAGGGACAGTGTCAGTGTTTACCGAGTGTCCCCGGGACAGTGTCAGTATTTGCCGAGTGTCCCCGGGACAGTGTCAGTATTTACCGAGTGTCCCCGGGACAGTGTCAGTATTTACCGAGTGTCCCCGGGACAGTGTCAGTATTTACCGAGAGTCCCCGGGACAGTGTCAGTATTTACCGAGAGTCCCCGGGACAGTGTCAGTATTTACCGAGTGTCCCCGGGACAGTGTCAGTATTTACCGAGTGTCCCCGGGACAGTGTCATTATTTACCGAGTGTCCCCGGGACAGTGTCAGTATTTACTGAGTGTCCCCGGGACAGTGTCAGTATTTACTGAGTGTCCCCGGGACAGTGTCATTATTTACCGAGTGTCCCCGGGACAGTGTCAGCATTAACTGAGTGACCCCGGGACAGTGTCAGTATTTACCGAGTGTCCCCGGGACAGTGTCACTATTTACTGAGTGTCCCCGGGAGAGTGTCAGTATTTAATGAGTGTCCCCGGGACAATGTCAGTATTTACCGAGTGTCCCAGGGACAGTGTCAGTATTTACCGAGTTTCCCCGGGACAGTGTCAGTATTTACTGATTGTCCCCGGGACAGTGTCAGTATTTACCGATTGTCCCCGGGACAGTATCAGTATTTACCGAGTGTCCCCGGGACAGTGTCAGTAGTTACCGAGTGTCCCCGGGACACTGTCAGTATTTACTGAGAGTCCCCGGGACAGTGTCAGTATTTACTGAGTGTCCCCGGGACAGTGTCAGTATTTACCGAGTGACCCCGGGAGAGTGTCAGTATTTACCGAGTGTCCCCGGGACAGTGTCAGTATTTACCGAGTGTCCCCGGGACAGTGTCAGTATTTACTGAGTGTCCCCGGGGCAGTGTCAGTATTTACCGAGTGTCCCCGGGACAGTGTCAGTATTTACCGAGTGCCCCCGGGACAGTGTCAGTATTTACCGAGTGTCCCCGGGACAGTGTCAGTATTTACCGAGTCTCCCCGGGACAGTGTCAGTATTTACCGACTGTCCCCGGGGCAGTGTCAGTATTTACCGAGTGTCGCCGGGACAGTGTCAGTATTTACCGAGTGTCCCCGGGACAGTGTCAGTATTTACTGAGAGTCCCCGGGACAGTGTCAGTATTTACCGAGAGTCCCCGGGACAGTGTCAGTATTTACCGAGTGTCCCCGGGACAGTGTCAGTATTTACCGAGTGTCCCCGGGACAGTGTCAGTATTTACCGAGTGTCCCCGGGACAGTGTCAGTATTTACTGAGTGTCCCCGGGACAGTGTCAGTATTTACTGAGTGTCCCCGGGACAGTGTCAGTATTTACCGAGTGTCCCCGGGACAGTGTCAGTATTTACTGAGTGACCCCGGGACAGTGTCAGTATTTACCGAGTGTCCCCAGGACAGTGTCACTATTTACTGAGTGTCCCCGGGACAGTGTCAGTATTAAATGAGTGTCCCCGGGACAGTGTCAGTATTTACCGAGTGTCCCAGGGACAGTGTCAGTATTTACCGAGTGTCCCCGGGACAGTGCCAGTATTTACTGATTGTCCCCGGGACAGTGTCAGTATTTACCGATTGTCCCCGGGACAGTATCAGTATTTACCGAGTGTCCCCGGGACAGTGTCAGTAGTTACCGAGTGTCCCCGGGACACTGTCAGTATTTACTGAGAGTCCCTGGGACAGTGTCAGTATTTACTGAGTGTCCCCGGGACAGTGTCAGTATTTACCGAGTGACCCCGGGAGAGTGTCACTATTTACCGAGTGTCCCCGGGACAGTGTCAGTATTTAGCGAGTGTCCCCGGGACAGTGTCAGTATTTACCGAGTGTCCCCGGGACAGTGTCAGTATTTACTGAGTGTCCCCGGGGCAGGGTCAGTATTTACCGAGTGTCCCCGGGACAGTGTCATTATTTACTGAGTGCCCCCGGGACAGTGTCAGTATTTACCGAGTGTCCCCGGGACAGTGTCAGTATTTACTGAGTCTCCCCGGGACAGTATCAGTATTTACCGAGTGTCCCCGGGACAGTGTCAGTATTTACCGAGTGTCCCCGGGACAGTGTCATTATTTACTGAGTCTCCCCGGGACAGTATCAGTATTTAATGAGTCTCCCCGGGACAGTATCAGTATTTACCGAGTGTCCCCGGGACAGTGTCAGTATTTACCGAGTGTCCCCGGGACAATGTCAGTATTTACTGAGTCTCCCCGGGACAGTATCAGTATTTACCGAGTGTCCCCGGGACAGTGTCAGTATTTACCGAGTGTCCCCGGGACAGTGTCAGTATTTACCGAGAGTCCCCGGGACAGTGTCAGTATTTTCTGAGTGTCCCCGGGACAGTGTCAGTATTTACCGAGTGTCCCCGGGACAGTGTCAGTATTTACCGAGTGTCCCCGGGACAGTGTCAGTATTTTCTGAGTGTCCCCGGGACAGTGTCAGTATTTACCGAGAGTCCCCGGGACAGTGTCAATATTTACCGAGTGTCCCCGGGACAGTGTCAGTATTTTCTGAGTGTCCCCGGGACAGTGTCAGTATTTACCGAGAGTCCCCGGGACAGTGTCAGTATTTACCGAGTGTCCCCGGGACAGTGTCAGTATTTACCGAGTGTCCCCGGGACAGTGTCAGTATTTACCGAGTGTCCCCGGGACAGTGTCAGTATTTACTGAGTGTCCCCGGGACAGTGTCAGTATTTAATGAGTGTCCCCGGGGCTGTGTCAGTGTTTACCGAGTGTCCCCGGGACAGTGTCAGTATTTACCGAGTGTCCCCGGGACAGTGTCAGTATTTACCGAGTGTCCCCGGGACAGTGTCAGTATTTACCGAGTGTCCCAGGGACAGTGTCAGTATTTACCGAGTGTCCCCGGGACAGTGTCCGTATTTACTGAGAGTCCCCAGGACAGTGTCAGTATTTACCGAGTGTCCCTGGGACAGTGTCAGTATTTACTAAGTGTCCCCGGGACAGTGTCAGTATTTACGGAGTGTCCCCGGGACAGTGTCAGTATTTACTGAGTGACCCCGGGACAGTGTCAGTAATTACCGAGTGTCCCCGGGACAGTGTCACTTTTAATGAGTGTCCCCCGGACAGTGTCAGTATTTAATGAGTGTCCCCGGGACAGTGTCAGTATTTACCGAGTGTCCCAGGGACAGTGTCAGTATTTACCGAGTGTCCCCGGGACAGTGTCAGTATTTACTGATTGTCCCCGGGACAGTGTCAGTATTTACCGATTGTCCCCGGGACAGTATCAGTATTTACCGAGTGTCCCCGGGACAGTGTCAGTAGTTACCGAGTGTCCCCGGGACACTGTCAGTATTTACTGAGAGTCCCCGGGACAGTGTCAGTATTTACTGAGTGTCCCCGGGACAGTGTCAGTATTTACCGAGTGACCCCGGGAGAGTGTCAGTATTTACCGAGTGACCCCGGGACAGTGTCAGTATTTACCGAGTGTCCCCGGGACAGTGTCAGTATTTACCGAGTGTCCCCGGGACAGTGTCAGTATTTACTGAGTGTCCCCGGGGCAGTGTCAGTATTTACCGAGTGTCCCCGGGACAGTGTCAGTATTTACTGAGTGCCCCCGTGACAGTGTCAGTATTTACCGAGTGTCCCCGGGACAGTGTCAGTATTTACTGAGTCACCCCGGGACAGTATCAGTATTTACCGAGTGTCCCCGGGACAGTGTCATTATTTACCGAGTGTCCCCGGGACCGTGTCATTATTTACTGAGTCTCCCCGGGGAGTATCAGTATTTACCGAGTGTCCCCGGGACAGTGTCAGTATTTACCGAGTGTCCCCGGGACAGTGTCAGTATTTAATGAGTGTCCCCGGGACAGTGTCAGTATTTACCGAGTGTCCCAGGGACAGTGTCAGTATTTACCGAGTGTCCCCGGGACAGTGCCAGTATTTACTGATTGTCCCCGGGACAGTGTCAGTATTTACCGATTGTCCCCGGGACAGTATCAGTATTTACCGAGTGTCCCCGGGACAGTGTCAGTAGTTACTGAGTGTCCCCGGGACACTGTCAGTATTTACTGAGAGTCCCTGGGACAGTGTCAGTATTTACTGAGTGTCCCCGGGACAGTGTCAGTATTTACCGAGTGACCCCGGGAGAGTGTCACTATTTACCGAGTGTCCCCGGGACAGTGTCAGTATTTAGCGAGTGTCCCCGGGACAGTGTCAGTATTTACCGAGTGTCCCCGGGACAGTGTCAGTATTTACTGAGTGACCCCGGGGCAGTGTCAGTATTTACCGAGTGTCCCCGGGACAGTGTCAGTATTTACTGAGTGCCCCCGGGACAGTGTCAGTATTTACCGAGTGTCCCCGGGACAGTGTCAGTATTTACTGAGTCTCCCCGGGACAGTATCAGTATTTACCGAGTGTCCCCGGGACAGTGTCAGTATTTACCGAGTGTCCCCGGGACAGTGTCATTATTTACTGAGTCTCCCCGGGACAGTATCAGTATTTAATGAGACTCCCCGGGACAGTATCAGTATTTACCGAGTGTCCCCGGGACAGTGTCAGTATTTACCGAGTGTCCCCGGGACAATGTCAGTATTTACTGAGTCTCCCCGGGACAGTATCAGTATTTACCGAGTGTCCCCGGGACAGTGTCAGTATTTACCGAGTGTCCCCGGGACAGTGTCAGTATTTACCGAGAGTCCCCGGGACAGTGTCAGTATTTTCTGAGTGTCCCCGGGACAGTGTCAGTATTTGCCGAGTGTCCCCGGGACAGTGTCAGTATTTACCGAGTGTCCCCGGGACAGTGTCAGTATTTTCTGAGTGTCCCCGGGACAGTGTCAGTATTTACCGAGAGTCCCCGGGACAGTGTCAATATTTACCGAGTGTCCCCGGGACAGTGTCAGTATTTTCTGAGTGTCCCCGGGACAGTGTCAGTATTTACCGAGAGTCCCCGGGACAGTGTCAGTATTTACCGAGTGTCCCCGGGACAGTGTCAGTATTTACCGAGTGTCCCCGGGACAGTGTCAGTATTTACCGAGTGTCCCCGGGACAGTGTCAGTATTTACTGAGTGTCCCCGGGACAGTGGCAGTATTTAATGAGTGTCCCCGGGGCTGTGTCAGTGTTTACTGAGTGTCCCCGGGACAGTGTCAGTATTTACCGAGTGTCCCCGGGACAGTGTCAGTATTTACCGAGTGTCCCCGGGACAGTGTCAGTATTTACCGAGTGTCCCAGGGACAGTGTCAGTATTTACCGAGTGTCCCCGTGACAGTGTCAGTATTTACTGAGAGTCCCCAGGACAGTGTCAGTATTTACCGAGTGTCCCTGGGACAGTGTCAGTATTTACTAAGTGTCCCCGGGACAGTGTCAGTATTTACGGAGTGTCCCCGGGACAGTGTCAGTATTTACTGAGTGACCCCGGGACAGTGTCAGTAATTACCGAGTGTCCCCGGGACAGTGTCACTTTTAATGAGTGTCCCCCGGACAGTGTCAGTATTTAATGAGTGTCCCCGGGACAGTGTCAGTATTTACCGAGTGTCCCAGGGACAGTGTCAGTATTTACTGATTGTCCCCGGGACAGTGTCAGTATTTACCGATTGTCCCCGGGACAGTATCAGTATTTACCGAGTGTCCCCGGGACAGTGTCAGTAGTTACCGAGTGTCCCCGGGACACTCTCAGTATTTACCGAGAGTCCCCGGGACAGTGTCAGTATTTACCGAGTGTCCCCGGGACAGTGTCAGTATTTACCGAGTGACCCCGGGACAGTGTCAGTATTTACCGAGTGTCCCCGGGACAGTGTCAGTATTTACCGAGTGTCCCCGGGACAGTGTCAGTATTTACTGAGTGTCCCCGGGGCAGTGTCAGTATTTACCGAGTGTCCCCGGGACAGTGTCAGTATTTACTGAGTGCCCCCGTGACAGTGTCAGTATTTACCGAGTGTCCCCGGGACAGTGTCAGTATTTACTGAGTCACCCCGGGACAGTATCAGTATTTACCGAGTGTCCCCGGGACAGTGTCAGTATTTACCGAGTGTCCCCGGGACCGTGTCATTATTTACTGAGTCTCCCCGGGGAGTATCAGTATTTACCGAGTGTCCCCGGGACAGTGTCAGTATTTACCAAGTCTCCCCGGGACAGTGTCAGTATTTACTGAGAGTCCCCGGGACAGTGTCAGTATTTACTGAGTGTCCCCGGGACAGTGTCAGTATTTACCGAGGGTCCCCGGGACAGTGTCAGTATTTACCGAGTCTCCCCGGGACAGTGTCAGTATTTACCGAGTGTCCCCGGGACAGTGTCAGTATTTTCTGAGTGTCCCCGGGACAGTGTCAGTATTTACCGAGAGTCCCCGGGACAGTGTCAGTATTTACCGAGTGTCCCCGGGACAGTGTCAGTATTTTCTGAGTGTCCCAGGGACAGTGTCAGTAATTAACGAGAGTCCCCGGGACAGTGTCAGTATTTACCGAGTGTCCCCGGGACAGTGTCAATATTTTCCGAGTGTCCCCGGGACAGTGTCAGTATTTACCGAGTGTCCCCGGGACAGTGTCAGTATTTACTGAGTGTCCCCGGGACAGTGTCAGTATTTACCGAGTGTCCCCGGGACAGTGTCAGTATTTACCGAGTGTCCCCGGGACAGTGTCAGTATTTACTGAGTGCCCCCGGGACAGTGTCAGTATTTACCGAGTGTCCCCGGGACAGTGTCAGTATTTACTGAGTCTCCCCGGGACAGTATCAGTATTTACCGAGTGTCCCCGGGACAGTGTCAGTATTTACCGAGTGTCCCCGGGACAGTGTCATTATTTACTGAGTCTCCCCGGGACAGTATCAGTATTTAATGAGTCTCCCCGGGACAGTATCAGTATTTACCGAGTGTCCCCGGGACAGTGTCAGTATTTACCGAGTGTCCCCGGGACAGTGTCAGTATTTACTGAGTGACCCCGGGACAGTGTCAGTATTTACCGAGTGTCCCCGGGACAGTGTCACTATTTACTGAGTGTCCCCGGGACAGTGTCAGTATTTAATGAGTGTCCCCGGGACAGTGTCAGTATTTACCGAGTGTCCCAGGGACAGTGTCAGTATTTACCGAGTGTCCCCGGGACAGTGTCAGTATTTACTGATTGTCCCCGGGACAGTGTCAGTGTCCCCGGGACAGTGTCAGTAGTTACCGAGTGTCCCCGGGACACTGTCAGTATTTACTGAGAGTCCCCGGGACAGTGTCAGTATTTGCCGAGTGTCCCCGGGACAGTGTCAGTATTTACCGAGTGTCCCCGGGACAGTGTCAGTATTTTCTGAGTGTCCCCGGGACAGTGTCAGTATTTACCGAGAGTCCCCGGGACAGTGTCAATATTTACCGAGTGTCCCCGGGACAGTGTTAGTATTTTCTGAGTGTCCCCGGGACAGTGTCAGTATTTACCGAGAGTCCCCGGGACAGTGTCAGTATTTACCGAGTGTCCCCGGGACAGTGTCAGTATTTACCGAGTGTCCCCGGGACAGTGTCAGTATTTACCGAGTGTCCCCGGGACAGTGTCAGTATTTACTGAGTGTCCCCGGGACAGTGTCAGTATTTAATGAGTGTCCCCGGGGCTGTGTCAGTGTTTACTGAGTGTCCCCGGGACAGTGTCAGTATTTACCGAGTGTCCCCGGGACAGTGTCAGTATTTACCGAGTGTCCCCGGGACAGTGTCAGTATTTACCGAGTGTCCCAGGGACAGTGTCAGTATTTACCGAGTGTCCCCGTGACAGTGTCAGTATTTACTGAGAGTCCCCAGGAGAGTGTCAGTATTTACCGAGTGTCCCTGGGACAGTGTCAGTATTTTCTAAGTGTCCCCGGGACAGTGTCAGTATTTACGGAGTGTCCCCGGGACAGTGTCAGTATTTACTGAGTGACCCCGGGACAGTGTCAGTAATTACCGAGTGTCCCCGGGACAGTGTCACTTTTAATGAGTGTCCCCCGGACAGTGTCAGTATTTAATGAGTGTCCCCGGGACAGTGTCAGTATTTACCGAGTGTCCCAGGGACAGTGTCAGTATTTACTGATTGTCCCCGGGACAGTGTCAGTATTTACCGATTGTCCCCGGGACAGTATCAGTATTTACCGAGTGTCCCCGGGACAGTGTCAGTAGTTACCGAGTGTCCCCGGGACACTGTCAGTATTTACCGAGAGTCCCCGGGACAGTGTCGGTATTTACCGAGTGTCCCCGGGACAGTGTCAGTATTTACCGAGTGACCCCGGGACAGTGTCAGTATTTACCGAGTGTCCCCGGGACAGTGTCAGTATTTACCGAGTGTCCCCGGGACAGTGTCAGTATTTACTGAGTGTCCCCGGGGCAGTGTCAGTATTTACCGAGTGTCCCCGGGACAGTGTCAGTATTTACTGAGTGCCCCCGTGACAGTGTCAGTATTTACCGAGTGTCCCCGGGACAGTGTCAGTATTTACTGAGTCACCCCGGGACAGTATCAGTATTTACCGAGTGTCCCCGGGACAGTGTCAGTATTTACCGTGTGTCCCCGGGACCGTGTCATTATTTACTGAGTCTCCCCGGGGAGTATCAGTATTTACCGAGTGTCCCCGGGACAGTGTCAGTATTTACCGAGTCTCCCCGGGACAGTGTCAGTATTTACTGAGAGTCCCCGGGACAGTGTCAGTATTTACTGAGTGTCCCCGGGACAGTGTCAGTATTTACCGAGGGTCCCCGGGACAGTGTCAGTATTTACCGAGTCTCCCCGGGACAGTGTCAGTATTTACCGAGTGTCCCCGGGACAGTGTCAGTATTTTCTGAGTGTCCCCGGGACAGTGTCAGTATTTACCGAGAGTCCCCGGGACAGTGTCAGTATTTACCGAGTGTCCCCGGGACAGTGTCAGTATTTTCTGAGTGTCCCCGGGACAGTGTCAGTAATTAACGAGAGTCCCCGGGACAGTGTCAGTATTTACCGAGTGTCCCCGGGACAGTGTCAATATTTTCCGAGTGTCCCCGGGACAGTGTCAGTATTTACCGAGTGTCCCCGGGACAGTGTCAGTATTTACTGAGTGTCCCCGGGACAGTGTCAGTATTTACCGAGTGTCCCCGGGACAGTGTCAGTATTTACCGAGTGTCCCCGGGACAGTGTCAGTATTTACTGAGTGCTCCCGGGACAGTGTCAGTATTTACCGAGTGTCCCCGGGACAGTGTCAGTATTTACTGAGTCTCCCCGGGACAGTATCAGTATTTACCGAGTGTCCCCGGGACAGTGTCAGTATTTACCGAGTGTCCCCGGGACAGTGTCATTATTTACTGAGTCTCCCCGGGACAGTATCAGTATTTAATGAGTCTCCCCGGGACAGTATCAGTATTTACCGAGTGTCCCCGGGACAGTGTCAGTATTTACCGAGTGTCCCCGGGACAGTGTCAGTATTTACTGAGTGACCCCGGGACAGTGTCAGTATTTACCGAGTGTCCCCGGGACAGTGTCACTATTTACTGAGTGTCCCCGGGACAGTGTCAGTATTTAATGAGTGTCCCCGGGACAGTGTCAGTATTTACCGAGTGTCCCAGGGACAGTGTCAGTATTTACCGAGTGTCCCCGGGACAGTGTCAGTATTTACTGATTGTCCCCGGGACAGTGTCAGTATTTACCGATTGTCCCCGGGACAGTATCAGTATTTACCGAGTGTCCCCGGGACAGTGTCAGTAGTTACCGAGTGTCCCCGGGACACTGTCAGTATTTACTGAGAGTCCCCGGGACAGTGTCAGTATTTACCGAGTGTCCCCGGGACAGTGTCAGTATTTACCGAGTGACCCCGGGAGAGTGTCAGTATTTACCGAGTGTCCCCGGGACAGTGTCAGTATTTACCGAGTGTCCCCGGGACAGTGTCAGTATTTACCGAGTGTCCCCGGGACAGTGTCAGTATTTACCGAGTGTCCCCGGGACAGTGTCAGTATTTACTGAGAGTCCCCGGGACAGTGTCAGTATTTACCGAGTGTCCCCGGGACAGTGTCAATATTTACTAAGTGTCCCCGGGACAGTGTCAGTATTTACCGAGTGTCCCCGGGACAGTGTCAGTATTTACTGAGTGACCGCGGGACAGTGTCAGTATTTACCAAGTGTCCCCGGGACAGTGTCACTATTTACTGAGAGTCCCCGGGACAGTGTCAGTATTTAATGAGTGTCCCCGGGACAGTGTCAGTATTTACTGAGTGTCCCAGGGACAGTGTCAGTGTTTCCCGAGTGTCCCCGGGACAGCATCAGTATTTACCGAGTGTCCCCGGGACAGCGTCAGTATTTACCGAGTGTCCCCGGGACAGTGTCAGTATTTACCGAGTGTCCCCGGGACAGTGTCAGTATTTACCGAGTGTCCCCGGGACAGTGTCAGTATTTACCGAGAGTCCCCGGGACAGTGTCAGTATTTACCGAGAGTCCCCGGGACAGTGTCAGTATTTACCGAGTGTCCCCGGGACAGTGTCAGTATTTACCGAGTGTCCCCGGGACAGTGTCAATATTTACCGAGTGTCCCCGGGACAGTGTCAGTATTTACTGAGTGTCCCCGGGACAGTGTCAGTATTTACTGAGTGTCCCCGGGACAGTGTCATTATTTACCGAGTGTCCCCGGGACAGTGTCAGCATTTACTGAGTGACCCCGGGACAGTGTCAGTATTTACCGAGTGTCCCCGGGACAGTGTCACTATTTACTGAGTGTCCCCGGGACAGTGTCAGTATTTAATGTGTGTCCCCGGGACAGTGTCAGTATTTACCGAGTGTCCCAGGGACAGTGTCAGTATTTACCGAGAGTCCCCGGGCCAGTGTCAGTATTTACTGATTGTCCCCGGGACAGTGTCAGTATTTACCGATTGTCCCCGGGACAGTGTCAGTATTTACCGAGTGTCCCCGGGACAGTGTCAGTAGTTACCGAGTGTCCCCGGGACACTGTCAGTATTTACTGAGAGTCCCCGGGACAGTGTCAGTATTTACTGAGTGGCCCCGGGACAGTGTCAGTATTTACCGAGTGACCCCGGGAGAGTGTCAGTATTTACCGAGTGTCCCCGGGACAGTGTCAGTATTTACCGAGTGTCCCCGGGACAGTGTCAGTATTTACCGAGTGCCCCCGGGACAGTGTCAGTATTTACCGAGTGTCCCCGGGACAGTGTCAGTATTTACCGAGTCTCCCCGGGACAGTGTCAGTATTTACCGACTGTCCCCGGGACAGTGTCAGTATTTACCGAGTGTCCCCGGGACAGTGTCAGTATTTACCGAGTGTCCCCGGGACAGTGTCAGTATTTACTGAGAGTCCCCGGGACAGTGTCAGTATTTACCGAGAGTCCCCGGGACAGTGTCAGTATTTACCGAGTGTCCCCGGGACAGTGTCAGTATTTACCGAGTGTCCCCGGGACAGTGTCAGTATTTACCGAGTGTCCCCGGGACAGTGTCAGTATTTACTGAGTGTCCCCGGGACAGTTTCAGTATTTACCGAGTGTCCCCGGGACAGTGTCAGTATTTACTGGGTGACCCCGTGACAGTGTCAGTATTTACCAAGTGTCCCCAGGACAGTGTCACTATTTACTGAGTGTCCCCGGGACAGTGTCACTATTTACTGAGTGTCCCAGGGACAGTGTCAGTGTTTACCGAGTGTCCCCGGGACAGTGTCAGTATTTGCCGAGTGTCCCCGGGACAGTGTCAGTATTTACCGAGTGTCCCCGGGACAGTGTCAGTATTTACCGAGTGTCCCCGGGACAGTGTCAGTATTTACCGAGAGTCCCCGGGACAGTGTCAGTATTTACCGAGAGTCCCCGGGACAGTGTCAGTATTTACCGAGTGTCCCCGGGACAGTGTCAGTATTTACCGAGTGTCCCCGGGACAGTGTCATTATTTACCGAGTGTCCCCGGGACAGTGTCAGTATTTACTGAGTGTCCCCGGGACAGTGTCAGTATTTACTGAGTGTCCCCGGGACAGTGTCATTATTTACCGAGTGTCCCCGGGACAGTGTCAGCATTTACTGTGTGACCCCGGGACAGTGTCAGTATTTACCGAGTGTCCCCGGGACAGTGTCACTATTTACTGAGTGTCCCCGGGAGAGTGTCAGTATTTAATGAGTGTCCCCGGGACAATGTCAGTATTTACCGAGTGTCCCAGGGACAGTGTCAGTATTTACCGAGTTTCCCCGGGACAGTGTCAGTATTTACTGATTGTCCCCGGGACAGTGTCAGTATTTACCGATTGTCCCCGGGACAGTATCAGTATTTACCGAGTGTCCCCGGGACAGTGTCAGTAGTTACCGAGTGTCCCCGGGACACTGTCAGTATTTACTGAGAGTCCCCGGGACAGTGTCAGTATTTACTGAGTGTCCCCGGGACAGTGTCAGTATTTACCGAGTGACCCCGGGAGAGTGTCAGTATTTACCGAGTGTCCCCGGGACAGTGTCAGTATTTACCGAGTGTCCCCGGGACAGTGTCAGTATTTACTGAGTGTCCCCGGGGCAGTGTCAGTATTTACCGAGTGTCCCCGGGACAGTGTCAGTATTTACCGAGTGCCCCCGGGACAGTGTCAGTATTTACCGAGTGTCCCCGGGACAGTGTCAGTATTTACCGAGTCTCCCCGGGACAGTGTCAGTATTTACCGACTGTCCCCGGGGCAGTGTCAGTATTTACCGAGTGTCGCCGGGACAGTGTCAGTATTTACCGAGTGTCCCCGGGACAGTGTCAGTATTTACTGAGAGTCCCCGGGACAGTGTCAGTATTTACCGAGAGTCCCCGGGACAGTGTCAGTATTTACCGAGTGTCCCCGGGACAGTGTCAGTATTTACCGAGTGTCCCCGGGACAGTGTCAGTATTTACCGAGTGTCCCCGGGACAGTGTCAGTATTTACTGAGTGTCCCCGGGACAGTGTCAGTATTTACTGAGTGTCCCCGGGACAGTGTCAGTATTTACCGAGTGTCCCCGGGACAGTGTCAGTATTTACTGAGTGACCCCGGGACAGTGTCAGTATTTACCGAGTGTCCCCAGGACAGTGTCACTATTTACTGAGTGTCCCCGGGACAGTGTCAGTATTAAATGAGTGTCCCCGGGACAGTGTCAGTATTTACCGAGTGTCCCAGGGACAGTGTCAGTATTTACCGAGTGTCCCCGGGACAGTGCCAGTATTTACTGATTGTCCCCGGGACAGTGTCAGTATTTACCGATTGTCCCCGGGACAGTATCAGTATTTACCGAGTGTCCCCGGGACAGTGTCAGTAGTTACCGAGTGTCCCCGGGACACTGTCAGTATTTACTGAGAGTCCCTGGGACAGTGTCAGTATTTACTGAGTGTCCCCGGGACAGTGTCAGTATTTACCGAGTGACCCCGGGAGAGTGTCACTATTTACCGAGTGTCCCCGGGACAGTGTCAGTATTTAGCGAGTGTCCCCGGGACAGTGTCAATATTTACCGAGTGTCCCCGGGACAGTGTCAGTATTTACTGAGTGTCCCCGGGGCAGGGTCAGTATTTACCGAGTGTCCCCGGGACAGTGTCATTATTTACTGAGTGCCCCCGGGACAGTGTCAGTATTTACCGAGTGTCCCCGGGACAGTGTCAGTATTTACTGAGTCTCCCCGGGACAGTATCAGTATTTACCGAGTGTCCCCGGGACAGTGTCAGTATTTACCGAGTGTCCCCGGGACAGTGTCATTATTTACTGAGTCTCCCCGGGACAGTATCAGTATTTAATGAGTCTCCCCGGGACAGTATCAGTATTTACCGAGTGTCCCCGGGACAGTGTCAGTATTTACCGAGTGTCCCCGGGACAATGTCAGTATTTACTGAGTCTCCCCGGGACAGTATCAGTATTTACCGAGTGTCCCCGGGACAGTGTCAGTATTTACCGAGTGTCCCCGGGACAGTGTCAGTATTTACCGAGAGTCCCCGGGACAGTGTCAGTATTTTCTGAGTGTCCCCGGGACAGTGTCAGTATTTACCGAGTGTCCCCGGGACAGTGTCAGTATTTACCGAGTGTCCCCGGGACAGTGTCAGTATTTTCTGAGTGTCCCCGGGACAGTGTCAGTATTTACCGAGAGTCCCCGGGACAGTGTCAATATTTACCGAGTGTCCCCGGGACAGTGTCAGTATTTTCTGAGTGTCCCCGGGACAGTGTCAGTATTTACCGAGAGTCCCCGGGACAGTGTCAGTATTTACCGAGTGTCCCCGGGACAGTGTCAGTATTTACCGAGTGTCCCCGGGACAGTGTCAGTATTTACCGAGTGTCCCCGGGACAGTGTCAGTATTTACTGAGTGTCCCCGGGACAGTGTCAGTATTTAATGAGTGTCCCCGGGGCTGTGTCAGTGTTTACCGAGTGTCCCCGAGACAGTGTCAGTATTTACCGAGTGTCCCCGGGACAGTGTCAGTATTTACCGAGTGTCCCCGGGACAGTGTCAGTATTTACCGAGTGTCCCAGGGACAGTGTCAGTATTTACCGAGTGTCCCCGGGACAGTGTCCGTATTTACTGAGAGTCCCCAGGACAGTGTCAGTATTTACCGAGTGTCCCTGGGACAGTGTCAGTATTTACTAAGTGTCCCCGGGACAGTGTCAGTATTTACGGAGTGTCCCCGGGACAGTGTCAGTATTTACTGAGTGACCCCGGGACAGTGTCAGTAATTACCGAGTGTCCCCGGGACAGTGTCACTTTTAATGAGTGTCCCCCGGACAGTGTCAGTATTTAATGAGTGTCCCCGGGACAGTGTCAGTATTTACCGAGTGTCCCAGGGACAGTGTCAGTATTTACCGAGTGTCCCCGGGACAGTGTCAGTATTTACTGATTGTCCCCGGGACAGTGTCAGTATTTACCGATTGTCCCCGGGACAGTATCAGTATTTACCGAGTGTCCCCGGGACAGTGTCAGTAGTTACCGAGTGTCCCCGGGACACTGTCAGTATTTACTGAGAGTCCCCGGGACAGTGTCAGTATTTACTGAGTGTCCCCGGGACAGTGTCAGTATTTACCGAGTGACCCCGGGAGAGTGTCAGTATTTACCGAGTGACCCCGGGACAGTGTCAGTATTTACCGAGTGTCCCCGGGACAGTGTCAGTATTTACCGAGTGTCCCCGGGACAGTGTCAGTATTTACTGAGTGTCCCCGGGGCAGTGTCAGTATTTACCGAGTGTCCCCGGGACAGTGTCAGTATTTACTGAGTGCCCCCGTGACAGTGTCAGTATTTACCGAGTGTCCCCGGGACAGTGTCAGTATTTACTGAGTCACCCCGGGACAGTATCAGTATTTACCGAGTGTCCCCGGGACAGTGTCAGTATTTACCGAGTGTCCCCGGGACCGTGTCATTATTTACTGAGTCTCCCCGGGGAGTATCAGTATTTACCGAGTGTCCCCGGGACAGTGTCAGTATTTACCGAGTGTCCCCGGGACAGTGTCAGTATTTAATGAGTGTCCCCGGGACAGTGTCAGTATTTACCGAGTGTCCCAGGGACAGTGTCAGTATTTACCGAGTGTCCCCGGGACAGTGCCAGTATTTACTGATTGTCCCCGGGACAGTGTCAGTATTTACCGATTGTCCCCGGGACAGTATCAGTATTTACCGAGTGTCCCCGGGACAGTGTCAGTAGTTACTGAGTGTCCCCGGGACACTGTCAGTATTTACTGAGAGTCCCTGGGACAGTGTCAGTATTTACTGAGTGTCCCCGGGACAGTGTCAGTATTTACCGAGTGACCCCGGGAGAGTGTCACTATTTACCGAGTGTCCCCGGGACAGTGTCAGTATTTAGCGAGTGTCCCCGGGACAGTGTCAGTATTTACCGAGTGTCCCCGGGACAGTGTCAGTATTTACTGAGTGACCCCGGGGCAGTGTCAGTATTTACCGAGTGTCCCCGGGACAGTGTCAGTATTTACTGAGTGCCCCCGGGACAGTGTCAGTATTTACCGAGTGTCCCCGGGACAGTGTCAGTATTTACTGAGTCTCCCCGGGACAGTATCAGTATTTACCGAGTGTCCCCGGGACAGTGTCAGTATTTACCGAGTGTCCCCGGGACAATGTCAGTATTTACTGAGTTTCCCCGGGACAGTATCAGTATTAACCGAGTGTCCCCGGGACAGTGTCAGTATTTACCGAGTGTCCCCGGGACAGTGTCAGTATTTACCGAGAGTCCCCGGGACAGTGTCAGTATTTTCTGAGTGTCCCCGGGACAGTGTCAGTATTTGCCGAGTGTCCCCGGGACAGTGTCAGTATTTACCGAGTGTCCCCGGGACAGTGTCAGTATTTTCTGAGTGTCCCCGGGACAGTGTCAGTATTTACCGAGAGTCCCCGGGACAGTGTCAATATTTACCGAGTGTCCCCGGGACAGTGTCAGTATTTTCTGAGTGTCCCCGGGACAGTGTCAGTATTTACCGAGAGTCCCCGGGACAGTGTCAGTATTTACCGAGTGTCCCCGGGACAGTGTCAGTATTTACCGAGTGTCCCCGGGACAGTGTCAGTATTTACCGAGTGTCCCCGGGACAGTGTCAGTATTTACTGAGTGTCCCCGGGACAGTGTCAGTATTTAATGAGTGTCCCCGGGGCTGTGTCAGTGTTTACTGAGTGTCCCCGGGACAGTGTCAGTATTTACCGAGTGTCCCCGGGACAGTGTCAGTATTTACCGAGTGTCCCCGGGACAGTGTCAGTATTTACCGAGTGTCCCAGGGACAGTGTCAGTATTTACCGAGTGTCCCCGTGACAGTGTCAGTATTTACTGAGAGTCCCCAGGACAGTGTCAGTATTTACCGAGTGTCCCTGGGACAGTGTCAGTATTTACTAAGTGTCCCCGGGACAGTGTCAGTATTTACGGAGTGTCCCCGGGACAGTGTCAGTATTTACTGAGTGACCCCGGGACAGTGTCAGTAATTACCGAGTGTCCCCGGGACAGTGTCACTTTTAATGAGTGTCCCCCGGACAGTGTCAGTATTTAATGAGTGTCCCCGGGACAGTGTCAGTATTTACCGAGTGTCCCAGGGACAGTGTCAGTATTTACTGATTGTCCCCGGGACAGTGTCAGTATTTACCGATTGTCCCCGGGACAGTATCAGTATTTACCGAGTGTCCCCGGGACAGTGTCAGTAGTTACCGAGTGTCCCCGGGACACTGTCAGTATTTACCGAGAGTCCCCGGGACAGTGTCAGTATTTACCGAGTGTCCCCGGGACAGTGTCAGTATTTACCGAGTGACCCCGGGACAGTGTCAGTATTTACCGAGTGTCCCCGGGACAGTGTCAGTATTTACCGAGTGTCCCCGGGACAGTGTCAGTATTTACTGAGTGTCCCCGGGGCAGTGTCAGTATTTACCGAGTGTCCCCGGGACAGTGTCAGTATTTACTGAGTGCCCCCGTGACAGTGTCAGTATTTACCGAGTGTCCCCGGGACAGTGTCAGTATTTACTGAGTCACCCCGGGACAGTATCAGTATTTACCGAGTGTCCCCGGGACAGTGTCAGTATTTACCGAGTGTCCCCGGGACCGTGTCATTATTTACTGAGTCTCCCCGGGGAGCATCAGTATTTACCGAGTGTCCCCGGGACAGTGTCAGTATTTACCGAGTCTCCCCGGGACAGTGTCAGTATTTACTGAGAGTCCCCGGGACAGTGTCAGTATTTACTGAGTGTCCCCGGGACAGTGTCAGTATTTACCGAGGGTCCCCGGGACAGTGTCAGTATTTACCGAGTCTCCCCGGGACAGTGTCAGTATTTACCGAGTGTCCCCGGGACAGTGTCAGTATTTTCTGAGTGTCCCCGGGACAGTGTCAGTATTTACCGAGAGTCCCCGGGACAGTGTCAGTATTTACCGAGTGTCCCCGGGACAGTGTCAGTATTTTCTGAGTGTCCCCGGGACAGTGTCAGTAATTAACGAGAGTCCCCGGGACAGTGTCAGTATTTACCGAGTGTCCCCGGGACAGTGTCAATATTTTCCGAGTGTCCCCGGGACAGTGTCAGTATTTACCGAGTGTCCCCGGGACAGTGTCAGTATTTACTGAGTGTCCCCGGGACAGTGTCAGTATTTACCGAGTGTCCCCGGGACAGTGTCAGTATTTACCGAGTGTCCCCGGGACAGTGTCAGTATTTACTGAGTGCCCCCGGGACAGTGTCAGTATTTACCGAGTGTCCCCGGGACAGTGTCAGTATTTACTGAGTCTCCCCGGGACAGTATCAGTATTTACCGAGTGTCCCCGGGACAGTGTCAGTATTTACCGAGTGTCCCCGGGACAGTGTCATTATTTACTGAGTCTCCCCGGGACAGTATCAGTATTTAATGAGTCTCCCCGGGACAGTATCAGTATTTACCGAGTGTCCCCGGGACAGTGTCAGTATTTACCGAGTGTCCCCGGGACAATGTCAGTATTTACTGAGTCTCCCCGGGACAGTATCAGTATTTACCGAGTGTCCCCGTGACAGTGTCAGTATTTACCGAGTGTCCCCGGGACAGTGTCAGTATTTACCGAGAGTCCCCGGGACAGTGTCAGTATTTTCTGAGTGTCCCCGGGACAGTGTCAGTATTTACCGAATGTCCCCGGGACAGTGTCAGTATTTACCGAGTGTCCCCGGGACAGTGTCAGTATTTTCTGAGTGTCCCCGGGACAGTGTCAGTATTTACCGAGAGTCCCCGGGACAGTGTCAGTATTTATCGAGTGTCCCCGGGACAGTGTCAGTATTTTCTGAGTGTCCCCGGGACAGCGTCAGTATTTACCGAGAGTCCCCGGGACAGTGTCAGTATTTACCGAGTGTCCCCGGGACAGTGTCAGTATTTACCGAGTGTCCCCGGGACAGTGTCAGTATTTACCGAGTGTCCCCGGGACAGTGTCAGTATTTACTGAGTGTCCCCGGGACAGTGTCAGTATTTACCGAGTGTCCCCGGGGCTGTGTCAGTGTTTACCGAGTGTCCCCGGGACAGTGTCAGTATTTACCGAGTGTCCCCGGGACAGTGTCAGTATTTACCGAGTGTCCCCGGGACAGTGTCAGTATTTACCGAGTGTCCCCGGGACAGTGTCAGTATTTACCGAGTGTCCCCGGGACAGTGTCAGTATTTACTGAGAGTCCCCGGGACAGTGTCAGTATTTACCGAGTGTCCCCGGGACAGTGTCAGTATTTACTAAGGGCTAGATTTTCAGTATAGACAGTTTTGGGGCGCTAAGCTTAGCGCCCGCCCGAAGTTATCGCCCGCCCCAAAGTAGCGCCCCGTTGCCGGAAATTCAGTGGCTTCGCCCTAAGAGGTTGGTGGAGCGCTAAAAGAGGCGTTCCACTAGTATCTTTAGGCGCTAAGCCGGCGGTGGAGAGCGCAACACCCGAGCTCGGGCGCAGCGCACGGCAGACACTCTGGTGCCAGTGAGCTCTTAAAGGGGAAGGGTGCATGTATTTTTTTCAAATGCAAAGTCTGGGAGGAGGAGGAGGAGGAGGAGGAGGAGGAGGAGGAGGAGGAAAAGGAGGAGGAATAATGATTGGTGCCCGGAAACATAAATAGACCGTTCAGAACAACACACAGCTTACTTCCACACAACACATGCAGAGTGCCTTTTGTACGAGTGCCCTTTAATTTGCGCTCCCCAGGGTGTGTTGCGTTCCATTTTACAAACGCTCTGGACGCCAGGCGCACAATGGGGCGGTCCGACTGAAGTTTGGATTCGGGGCGGCCAAAGGGCGTTGCACGAGGATGTGACGTCATTTTCTGCGCGCGCATCCGGGCGGCCGCTAAACTTTGCGCCGGCGCTAACGGGCAACTTAATTTGGGGCGGGGCGCAAACTGCGCTGCGCCCAGGCGCTACACGCATAGCGCCCGAAAATCACTTCTCTTAAGGCGCTAACTGCTGGCGCAAGCAACTGAAAATCTAGCCCCTAGTGTCCCCGGGACAGTGTCAGTATTTACCGAGTGTCCCCTGGACAGTGTCAGTATTTACTGAGTGACCCCGGGACAGTGTCAGTATTTACCGAGTGTCCCCGGGACAGTGTCACTTTTAATGAGTGTCCCCGGGACAGTGTCAGTATGTAATGAGTGTCCCCGGGACAGTGTCAGTATTTACCGAGTGTCCCCGGGACAGTGTCAGTATTTACCGAGTGTCCCCGGGACAGTGTCAGTATTTACCGAGAGTCCCCGGGACAGTGTCAGTATTTTCTGAGTGTCCCCGGGACAGTGTCAGTATTTACCGAATGTCCCCGGGACAGTGTCAGTATTTACCGAGTGTCCCCGGGACAGTGTCAGTATTTTCTGAGTGTCCCCGGGACAGTGTCAGTATTTACCGAGAGTCCCCGGGACAGTGTCAGTATTTATCGAGTGTCCCCGGGACAGTGTCAGTATTTTCTGAGTGTCCCCGGGACAGCGTCAGTATTTACCGAGAGTCCCCGGGACAGTGTCAGTATTTACCGAGTGTCCCCGGGACAGTGTCAGTATTTACCGAGTGTCCCCGGGACAGTGTCAGTATTTACCGAGTGTCCCCGGGACAGTGTCAGTATTTACTGAGTGTCCCCGGGACAGTGTCAGTATTTACTGAGTGTCCCTGGGGCTGTGTCAGTGTTTACCGAGTGTCCCCGGGACAGTGTCAGTATTTACCGAGTGTCCCCGGGACAGTGTCAGTATTTACCGAGTGTCCCCGGGACAGTGTCAGTATTTACCGAGTGTCCCCGGGACAGTGTCAGTATTTACCGAGTGTCCCCGGGACAGTGTCAGTATTTACTGAGAGTCCCCGGGACAGTGTCAGTATTTACCGAGTGTCCCCGGGACAGTGTCAGTATTTACTAAGGGCTAGATTTTCAGTATAGACAGTTTTGGGGCGCTAAGCTTAGCGCCCGCCCGAAGTTATCGCCCGCCCCAAAGTAGCGCCCCGTTGCCGGAAATTCAGTGGCTTCGCCCTAAGCGGTTGGTGGAGCGCTAAAAGAGGCGTTCCACTAGTATCTTTAGGCACTAAGCCGGCGGTGGAGAGCGCAACACCCGAGCTCGGGCGCAGCGCACGGCAGACACTCTGGTGCCAGTGAGCTCTTAAAGGGGAAGGGTGCATGTATTTTTTTCAAATGCAAAGTCTGGGAGGAGGAGGAGGAGGAGGAGGAGGAGGAGGAGGAGGAGGAAAAGGAGGAGGAATAATGATTGGTGCCCGGAAACATAAATAGACCGTTCAGAACAACACACAGCTTACTTCCACACAACACATGCAGAGTGCCTTTTGTACGAGTGCCCTTTAATTTGCGCTCCCCAGGGTGTGTTGCGTTCCATTTTACAAACGCTCTGGACGCCAGGCGCACAATGGGGCGGTCCGACTGAAGTTTGGATTCGGGGCGGCCAAAGGGCGTTGCACGAGGATGTGACGTCATTTTCTGCGCGCGCATCCGGGCGGCCGCTAAACTTTGCGCCGGCGCTAACGGGCAACTTAATTTGGGGCGGGGCGCAAACTGCGCTGCGCCCAGGCGCTACACGCATAGCGCCCGAAAATCACTTCTCTTAAGGCGCTAACTGCTGGCGCAAGCAACTGAAAATCTAGCCCCTAGTGTCCCCGGGACAGTGTCAGTATTTACCGAGTGTCCCCGGGACAGTGTCAGTATTTACTGAGTGACCCCGGGACAGTGTCAGTATTTACCGAGTGTCCCCGGGACAGTGTCACTTTTAATGAGTGTCCCCGGGACAGTGTCAGTATTTAATGAGTGTCCCCGGGACAGTGTCAGTATTTACCGAGTGTCCCAGGGACAGTGTCAGTATTTACCGAGTGTCCCCGGGACAGTGTCAGTATTTACTGATTGTCCCCGGGACAGTGTCAGTATTTACCGATTGTCCCCGGGACAGTATCAGTATTTACCGAGTGTCCCCGGGACAGTGTCAGTAGTTACCGAGTGTCCCCGGGACACTGTCAGTATTTACTGAGAGTCCCCGGGACAGTGTCAGTATTTACTGAGTGTCCCCGGGACAGTGTCAGTATTTACCGAGTGACCCCGGGAGAGTGTCAGTATTTACCGAGTGTCCCAGGGACAGTGTCAGTATTTACCGAGTGTCCCCGGGACACTGTCAGTATTTACTGAGAGTCCCCGGGACAGTGTCAGTATTTACTGAGTGTCCCCGGGACAGTGTCAGTATTTACCGAGTGACCCCGGGAGAGTGTCAGTATTTACCGAGTGTCCCAGGGACAGTGTCAGTATTTACCGAGTGTCCCCGGGACAGTGTCAGTATTTACCGAGTGTCCCCGGGACAGTGTCAGTATTTACTGAGTGTCCCCGGGGCAGTGTCAGTATTTACCGAGTGTCCCCGGGACAGTGTCAGTATTTACTGAGTGCCCCCGGGACAGTGTCAGTATTTACCGAGTGTCCCCGGGACAGTGTCAGTATTTCCTGAGTCTCCCCGGGACAGTATCAGTATTTACCGAGTGTCCCCGGGACAGTGTCAGTATTTACCGAGTGTCCCCGGGACCGTGTCATTATTTAATGAGTCTCCCCGGGGAGTATCAGTATTTACCGAGTGTCCCCGGGACAGTGTCAGTATTTACCGAGTGTCCCCGGGACAGTGTCAGTATTTACTGAGAGTCCCCGGGACAGTGTCAGTATTTACTGAGTGTCCCCGGGACAGTGTCAGTATGTACCGAGTGTCCCCGGGACAGTGTCAGTATTTACCGAGTCTCCCCGGGACAGTGTCAGTATTTACCGAGTGTCCCCGGGACAGTGTCAGTATTTTCCGAGTGTCCCCGGGACAGTGTCAGTATTTACCGAGAGTCCCCGGGACAGTGTCAGTATTTACCGAGTGTCCCCGGGACAGTGTCAGTATTTTCTGAGTGCCCCCGGGACAGTGTCAGTAATTACCGAGAGTCCCCGGGACAGTGTCAGTATTTACCGAGTGTCCCCGGGACAGTGTCAGGATTTTCCGAGTGTCCCCGGGACAGTGTCAGTATTTACCGAGTGTCCCCGGGACGGTGTCAGTATTTACTGAGTGTCCCCGGGACAGTGTCAGTATTTACTGAGTGTCCCCGGGGCTGTGTCTGTATTTACCGACTGTCCCCAGGACAGTGTCAGTATTTACCGAGAGTCCCCGGGACAGTGTCAGTATTTACTGAGTGTCCCCGGGACAGTGTCAGTATTTACCGAGTGTCCCCAGGACAGTGTCAGTATTGACCGAGTGTCCCCGGGACAGTGTCAGTATTTACTGAGTGTCCCCGGGACAGTGTCAGTATTTACCGAGTGTCCCAGGGACAGTGTCAGTATTTACCGAGTGTCCCCGGGACAGTGTCAGTATTTACTGATTGTCCCCGGGACAGTGTCAGTATTGATTGATTGTCCCCGGGTCAGTGTCAGTATTTACCGAGTGTCCCCGGGACAGTGTCAGTATTTACCGAGTGTCCCCGGGACACTGTCAGTATTTACTGAGAGTCCCCGGGACAGTGTCAGTATTTACTGAGTGTCCCCGGGACAGTGTCAGTATTTACTGAGTGACCCGGGAGAGTGTCAGTATTTACCGAGTGTCCCCGGGACAGTGTCAGTATTTAGCGAGTGTCCCCGGGACAGTGTCAGTATTTACCGAGTGTCCCCGGGACAGTGTCAGTATTTACTGAGTGTCCCCGGGGCAGTGTCAGTATTTACCGAGTGTCCCCGGGACAGTTTCAGCATTTACTGAGTCTCCCCGGGACAGTGTCAGTATTTACTGAGTGTCCCCGGGACAGTGTCAGTATTTACCGAGTGTCCCCGGGACAGTGTCAGTATTTACTGAGTGTCCCCGGGAAAGTGTCAGTATTTACTGAGTGCCCCCGGGACAGTGTCAGTATTTACCGAGTGTCCCCGGGACAGTGTCAGTATTTACCGAGTGTCCCCGGGACAGTGTCAGTATTTATTGAGAGTCCCCGGGACAGTGTCAGTGTTTACTGAGTGTCCCCGGGACAGTGTCAGTATTTACCGAGTGTCCCCGGGACAGTGTCAGTATTTACCGAGTCTCCCCGGGACAGTGTCAGTATTTACCGAGTGTCCCCGGGACAGTGTCAGTATTTTCTGAGTGTCCCCGGGACAGTGTCAGTATTTACCGAGTGTCCCCGGGACAGTGCCAGTATTTACTGAGTCTCCCCGGGACAGTATCAGTATTTACCGAGTGTCCCCGGGACAGTGTCAGTATTTACCGAGTGTCCCCGGGACAGTGTCATTATTTACTGAGTCTCCCCAGGACAGTATCAGTATTTACTGAGTCTCCCCGGGACAGTATCAGTATTTACCGAGTGTCCCCGGGACAGTGTCAGTATTTACCGAGTGTCCCCGGGACAGTGCCAGTATTTACTGAGTCTCCCCGGGACAGTATCAGTATTTACCGAGTGTCCCCGGG
Organism: Somniosus microcephalus; assembly: GCF_052327205.1. Classification (NCBI taxonomy): domain Eukaryota; kingdom Metazoa; phylum Chordata; class Chondrichthyes; order Squaliformes; family Somniosidae; genus Somniosus; species Somniosus microcephalus. The sequence continues at coordinate 3,777,666 of NC_141015.1, forward strand.
ACAGTGTCAGTATTTAGCGAGTGTCCCCGGGACAGTGTCAGTATTTCCCGAGAGTCCCCGGGACAGTGTCAGTATTTAGCGAGTGTCCCCGGGACAGTGTCAGTATTTACCGAGTGTCCCCGGGACAGTGTCAGTATTTACCGAGTCTCCCCGGGACAGTGTCAGTATTTACCGAGTGTCCCCGGGACAGTGTCAGTATTTTCTGAGTGTCCCCGGGACAATGTCAGTATTTACCGAGAGTCCCCGGGACAGTGTCAGTATTTACCGAGTGTCCCCGGGACAGTGTCAGTATTTTCTGAGTGTCCCCGGGACAGTGTCAGTATTTACCGAGAGTCCCCGGGACAGTGTCAGTATTTACCGAGTGTCCCCGGGACAGTGTCAGTATTTACCGAGTGTCCCCGGGACAGTGTCAGTATTTACCGAGTGTCCCCGGGACAGTGTCAGTATTTACCGAGTGTCCCCGGGACAGTGTCAGTATTTACTGATTGTCCCCGGGACAGTGTCAGTATTTACCGATTGTCCCCGGGACAGTATCAGTATTTACCGAGTGTCCCCGGGACAGTGTCAGTAGTTACCGAGTGTCCCCGGGACACTGTCAGTATTTACTGAGAGTCCCCGGGACAGTGTCAGTATTTACTGAGTGTCCCCGGGACAGTGTCAGTATTTACCGAGTGACCCCGGGAGAGTGTCAGTATTTACCGAGTGTCCCAGGGACAGTGTCAGTATTTACCGAGTGTCCCCGGGACACTGTCAGTATTTACTGAGAGTCCCCGGGACAGTGTCAGTATTTACTGAGTGTCCCCGGGACAGTGTCAGTATTTACCGAGTGACCCCGGGAGAGTGTCAGTATTTACCGAGTGTCCCAGGGACAGTGTCAGTATTTACCGAGTGTCCCCGGGACAGTGTCAGTATTTACCGAGTGTCCCCGGGACAGTGTCAGTATTTACTGAGTGTCCCCGGGGCAGTGTCAGTATTTACCGAGTGTCCCCGGGACAGTGTCAGTATTTACTGAGTGCCCCCGGGACAGTGTCAGTATTTACCGAGTGTCCCCGGGACAGTGTCAGTATTTCCTGAGTCTCCCCGGGACAGTATCAGTATTTACCGAGTGTCCCCGGGACAGTGTCAGTATTTACCGAGTGTCCCCGGGACCGTGTCATTATTTAATGAGTCTCCCCGGGGAGTATCAGTATTTACCGAGTGTCCCCGGGACAGTGTCAGTATTTACCGAGTGTCCCCGGGACAGTGTCAGTATTTACTGAGAGTCCCCGGGACAGTGTCAGTATTTACTGAGTGTCCCCGGGACAGTGTCAGTATGTACCGAGTGTCCCCGGGACAGTGTCAGTATTTACCGAGTCTCCCCGGGACAGTGTCAGTATTTACCGAGTGTCCCCGGGACAGTGTCAGTATTTTCCGAGTGTCCCCGGGACAGTGTCAGTATTTACCGAGAGTCCCCGGGACAGTGTCAGTATTTACCGAGTGTCCCCGGGACAGTGTCAGTATTTTCTGAGTGCCCCCGGGACAGTGTCAGTAATTACCGAGAGTCCCCGGGACAGTGTCAGTATTTACCGAGTGTCCCCGGGACAGTGTCAGGATTTTCCGAGTGTCCCCGGGACAGTGTCAGTATTTACCGAGTGTCCCCGGGACGGTGTCAGTATTTACTGAGTGTCCCCGGGACAGTGTCAGTATTTACTGAGTGTCCCCGGGGCTGTGTCAGTATTTACCGACTGTCCCCAGGACAGTGTCAGTATTTACCGAGAGTCCCCGGGACAGTGTCAGTATTTACTGAGTGTCCCCGGGACAGTGTCAGTATTTACCGAGTGTCCCCAGGACAGTGTCAGTATTGACCGAGTGTCCCCGGGACAGTGTCAGTATTTACTGAGTGTCCCCGGGACAGTGTCAGTATTTACCGAGTGTCCCAGGGACAGTGTCAGTATTTACCGAGTGTCCCCGGGACAGTGTCAGTATTTACTGATTGTCCCCGGGACAGTGTCAGTATTGATTGATTGTCCCCGGGTCAGTGTCAGTATTTACCGAGTGTCCCCGGGACAGTGTCAGTATTTACCGAGTGTCCCCGGGACACTGTCAGTATTTACTGAGAGTCCCCGGGACAGTGTCAGTATTTACTGAGTGTCCCCGGGACAGTGTCAGTATTTACTGAGTGACCCGGGAGAGTGTCAGTATTTACCGAGTGTCCCCGGGACAGTGTCAGTATTTAGCGAGTGTCCCCGGGACAGTGTCAGTATTTACCGAGTGTCCCCGGGACAGTGTCAGTATTTACTGAGTGTCCCCGGGGCAGTGTCAGTATTTACCGAGTGTCCCCGGGACAGTTTCAGCATTTACTGAGTCTCCCCGGGACAGTGTCAGTATTTACTGAGTGTCCCCGGGACAGTGTCAGTATTTACCGAGTGTCCCCGGGACAGTGTCAGTATTTACTGAGTGTCCCCGGGAAAGTGTCAGTATTTACTGAGTGCCCCCGGGACAGTGTCAGTATTTACCGAGTGTCCCCGGGACAGTGTCAGTATTTACCGAGTGTCCCCGGGACAGTGTCAGTATTTATTGAGAGTCCCCGGGACAGTGTCAGTGTTTACTGAGTGTCCCCGGGACAGTGTCAGTATTTACCGAGTGTCCCCGGGACAGTGTCAGTATTTACCGAGTCTCCCCGGGACAGTGTCAGTATTTACCGAGTGTCCCCGGGACAGTGTCAGTATTTTCTGAGTGTCCCCGGGACAGTGTCAGTATTTACCGAGTGTCCCCGGGACAGTGCCAGTATTTACTGAGTCTCCCCGGGACAGTATCAGTATTTACCGAGTGTCCCCGGGACAGTGTCAGTATTTACCGAGTGTCCCCGGGACAGTGTCATTATTTACTGAGTCTCCCCAGGACAGTATCAGTATTTACTGAGTCTCCCCGGGACAGTATCAGTATTTACCGAGTGTCCCCGGGACAGTGTCAGTATTTACCGAGTGTCCCCGGGACAGTGCCAGTATTTACTGAGTCTCCCCGGGACAGTATCAGTATTTCCCGAGTGTCCCCGGGACAGTGTCAGTATTTAGCGAATGTCCCCGGGACAGTGTCAGTATTTCCCGAGAGTCCCCGGGACAGTGTCAGTATTTAGCGAGTGTCCCCGGGACAGTGTCAGTATTTACCGAGTGTCCCCGGGACAGTGTCAGTATTTACCGAGTCTCCCCGGGACAGTGTCAGTATTTACCGAGTGTCCCCGGGACAGTGTCAGTATTTTCTGAGTGTCCCCGGGACAATGTCAGTATTTACCGAGAGTCCCCGGGACAGTGTCAGTATTTACCGAGTGTCCCCGGGACAGTGTCAGTATTTTCTGAGTGTCCCCGGGACAGTGTCAGTATTTACCGAGAGTCCCCGGGACAGTGTCAGTATTTACCGAGTGTCCCCGGGACAGTGTCAGTATTTACCGAGTGTCCCCGGGACAGTGTCAGTATTTACCGAGTGTCCCCGGGACAGTGTCAGTATTTACCGAGTGTCCCCGGGACAGTGTCAGTATTTACCGAGTGTCCCCGGGACAGTGTCAATATTTACCGAGTGTCCCCGGGACAGTGTCAGTATTTACCGAGTGTCCCCGGGACAGTGTCAGTATTTACTGAGAGTCCCCGGGACAGTGTCAGTATTTACCGAGTGTCCCCGGGACAGTGTCAGTATTTACTATGTGTCCCCGGGACAGTGTCAGTATTTACCGAGTGTCCCCGGGACAGTGTCAGTATTTACTGAGTGACCCCGGGACAGTGTCAGTATTTACCGAGTGTCCCCGGGACAGTGTCACTATTTACTGAGTGTCCCCGGGACAGTGTCAGTATTTAATGAGTGTCCCCGGGACAGTGTCAGTATTTACCGAGTGTCCCAGGGACAGTGTCAGTATTTACCGACTGTCCCCGGGACATTGTCAGTATTTACTGATTGTCCCCAGGACAGTGTCAGTATTTACCGATTGTCCCCGGGACAGTATCAGTATTTACCGAGTGTCCCCGGGACAGTGTCAGTAGTTACCGAGTGTCCCCGGGACACTGTCAGTATTTACTGAGAGTCCCCGGGACAGTGTCAGTATTTACTGAGTGTCCCCGGGACAGTGTCACTATTTACCGAGTGACCCCGGGAGAGTGTCAGTATTTACCGAGTGTCCCCGGGACAGTGTCAGTATTTTCTGAGTGTCCCCGGGACAGTGTCAGTATTTACCGAGAGTCCCCGGGACAGTGTCAGTATTTACCGAGTGTCCCCGGGACAGTGTCAGTATTTACCGAGTGTCCCCGGGACAGTGTCAGTATTTACCGAGTGTCCCCGGGACAGTGTCAGTATTTACCGAGTGTCCCCGGGACAGTGTCAGTATTTACCGAGTGTCCCCGGGACAGTGTCAATATTTACCGAGTGTCCCCGGGACAGTGTCAGTATTTACCGAGTGTCCCCGGGACAGTGTCAGTATTTACTGAGAGTCCCCGGGACAGTGTCAGTATTTACCGAGTGTCCCCGGGACAGTGTCAGTATTTACTATGTGTCCCCGGGACAGTGTCAGTATTTACCGAGTGTCCCCGGGACAGTGTCAGTATTTACTGAGTGACCCCGGGACAGTGTCAGTATTTACCGAGTGTCCCCGGGACAGTGTCACTATTTACTGAGTGTCCCCGGGACAGTGTCAGTATTTAATGAGTGTCCCCGGGACAGTGTCAGTATTTACCGAGTGTCCCAGGGACAGTGTCAGTATTTACCGACTGTCCCCGGGACATTGTCAGTATTTACTGATTGTCCCCAGGACAGTGTCAGTATTTACCGATTGTCCCCGGGACAGTATCAGTATTTACCGAGTGTCCCCGGGACAGTGTCAGTAGTTACCGAGTGTCCCCGGGACACTGTCAGTATTTACTGAGAGTCCCCGGGACAGTGTCAGTATTTACTGAGTGTCCCCGGGACAGTGTCACTATTTACCGAGTGACCCCGGGAGAGTGTCAGTATTTACCGAGTGTCCCCGGGACAGTGTCAGTATTTACCGAGTGTCCCTGTGACAGTGTCAGTATTTACCGAGTGTCCCCGGGACAGTGTCAGTATTTACCGAGTGTCCCCGGGACAGTGTCAGTATTTACCGAGTGTCCCCGGGACAGTGTCAGTATTTACCGAGTGTCCCCGGGACAGTGTCAGTATTTCCCGAGAGTCCCCGGGACAGTGTCAGTATTTACCGAGTCTCCCCGGGACAGTGTCAGTATTTACCGAGTGTCCCCGGGACAGTGTCAGTATTTACTGAGAGTCCCCAGGACAGTGTCAGTGTTAACTGAGTGTCCCCGGGACAGTGTCAGTATTTACCGAGTGTCCCCGGGACAGTGTCAGTATTTACCGAGTCTCCCCGGGACAGTGTCAGTATTTACCGAGTGTCCCCGGGACAGTGTCAGTATTTTCTGAGTGTCCCCGGGACAGTGTCAGTATTTACCGAGTGTCCCCGGGACAGTGCCAGTATTTACTGAGTCTCCCCGGGACAGTATCAGTATTTACCGAGTGTCCCCGGGACAGTGTCAGTATTTACCGAGTGTCCCCGGGACAGTGTCATTATTTACTGAGTCTCCCCGGGACAGTATCAGTATTTACTGAGTCTCCCCGGGACAGTATCAGTATTTACCGAGTGTCCCCGGGACAGTGTCAGTATTTACTGAGTCTCCCCGGGACAGTATCAGTATTTACCGAGTGTCCCCGGACAGTGTCAGTATTTACCGAGTGTCCCCGGGACAGTTTCAGTATTTCCCGAGAGACCCCGGGACAGTGTCAGTATTTACTGAGTGTCCCCGGGACAGTGTCAGTATTTACCGAGTGTCCCCGGGACAGTGTCAATATTTACCGAGTGTCCCCGGGACAGTGTCAGTATTTACCGAGTGTCCCCGGGACAGTGTCAGTATTTACTGAGAGTCCCCGGGACAGTGTCAGTATTTACCGAGTGTCCCCGGGACAGTGTCAGTATTTACTAAGTGTCCCCGGGACAGTGTCAGTATTTACCGAGTGTCCCCGGGACAGTGTCAGTATTCACTGAGTGACCCCGGGACAGTGTCAGTATTTACCGAGTGTCCCCGGGACAGTGTCACTATTTACTGAGTGTCCCCGGGACAGTGTCAGTATTTAATGAGTGTCCCCGGGACAGTGTCAGTATTTACCGAGTGTCCCAGGGACAGTGTCAGTATTTACCGAGTGCCCCGGGACATTGTCAGTATTTACTGATTGTACCCAGGACAGTGTCAGTATTTACCGATTGTCCCCGGGACAGTATCAGTATTTACCGAGTGTCCCCGGGACAGTGTCAGTAGTTACCGAGTGTCCCCGGGACAGTGTCAGTATTTACCGAGTGTCCCCGGGACACTGTCAGTATTTACTGAGAGTCCCCGGGACAGTGTCAGTATTTACTGAGTGTCCCCGGGACAGTGTCAGTATTTACTGAGTGACCCGGGAGAGTGTCAGTATTTACCGAGTGTCCCCGGGACAGTGTCAGTATTTAGCGAGTGTCCCCGGGACAGTGTCAGTATTTACCGAGTGTCCCCGGGACAGTGTCAGTATTTACTGAGTGTCCCCGGGGCAGTGTCAGTATTTACCGAGTGTTCCCGGGACAGTGTCAGCATTTACTGAGTCTCCCCGGGACAGTGTCAGTATTTACTGAGTGTCCCCGGGACAGTGTCAGTATTTACCGAGTGTCCCCGGGACAGTGTCAGTATTTACTGAGTGTCCCCGGGAAAGTGTCAGTATTTACTGAGTGCCCCCGGGACAGTGTCAGTATTTACCGAGTGTCCCCGGGACAGTGTCAGTATTTACCGAGTGTCCCCGGGACAGTGTCGGTATTTATTGAGAGTCCCCGGGACAGTGTCAGTGTTTACTGAGTGTCCCCGGGACAGTGTCAGTATTTACCGAGTGTCCCCGGGACAGTGTCAGTATTTACCGAGTCTCCCCGGGACAGTGTCAGTATTTACCGAGTGTCCCCGGGACAGTGTCAGTATTTTCTGAGTGTCCCCGGGACAGTGTCAGTATTTACCGAGTGTCCCCGGGACAGTGCCAGTATTTACTGAGTCTCCCCGGGACAGTATCAGTATTTACCGAGTGTCCCCGGGACAGTGTCAGTATTTACCGAGTGTCCCCGGGACAGTGTCATTATTTACTGAGTCTCCCCGGGACAGTATCAGTATTTACTGAGTCTCCCCGGGACAGTATCAGTATTTACCGAGTGTCCCCGGGACAGTGTCAGTATTTACCGAGTGTCCCCGGGACAGTGCCAGTATTTACTGAGTCTCCCCGGGACAGTATCAGTATTTACCGAGTGTCCCCGGGACAGTGTCAGTATTTAGCGAGTGTCCCCGGGACAGTGTCAGTATTTCCCGAGAGTCCCCGGGACAGTGTCAGTATTTACTGAGTGTCCCCGGGACAGTGTCAGTATTTACCGAGTGTCCCCGGGACAGTGTCAGTATTTACCGAGTCTCCCCGGGACAGTGTCAGTATTTACCGAGTGTCCCCGGGACAGTGTCAGTATTTTCTGAGTGTCCCATGGACAGTGTCAGTATTTACCGAGAGTCCCCGGGACAGTGTCAGTATTTACCGAGTGTCCCCGGGACAGTGTCAGTATTTTCTGAGTGTCCCCGGGACAGTGTCAGTATTTACCGAGAGTCCCCGGGACAGTGTCAGTATTTACCGAGTGTCCCCGGGACAGTGTCAGTATTTACCGAGTGTCCCCGGGACAGTGTCAGTATTTACCGAGTGTCCCCGGGACAGTGTCAGTATTTACTGAGTGTCCCCGGGACAGTGTCAGTATTTACCGAGTGTCCCCGGGACAGTGTCAATATTTACCGAGTGTCCCCGGGACAGTGTCAGTATTTACCGAGTGTCCCCGGGACAGTGTCAGTATTTACTGAGAGTCCCCGGGACAGTGTCAGTATTTACCGAGTGTCCCCGGGACAGTGTCAGTATTTACTATGTGTCCCCGGGACAGTGTCAGTATTTACCGAGTGTCCCCGGGACAGTGTCAGTATTTACTGAGTGTCCCCGGGACAGTGTCAGTATTTACCGAGTGTCCCCGGGACAGTGTCAATATTTACCGAGTGTCCCCGGGACAGTGTCAGTATTTACCGAGTGTCCCCGGGACAGTGTCAGTATTTACTGAGAGTCCCCGGGACAGTGTCAGTATTTACCGAGTGTCCCCGGGACAGTGTCAGTATTTACTATGTGTCCCCGGGACAGTGTCAGTATTTACCGAGTGTCCCCGGGACAGTGTCAGTATTTACTGAGTGACCCCGGGACAGTGTCAGTATTTACCGAGTGTCCCCGGGACAGTGTCACTATTTACTGAGTGTCCCCGGGACAGTGTCAGTATTTAATGAGTGTCCCCGGGACAGTGTCAGTATTTACCGAGTGTCCCAGGGACAGTGCCAGTATTTACCGACTGTCCCCGGGACAGTGTCAGTATTTTCTGAGTGTCCCATGGACAGTGTCAGTATTTACCGAGAGTCCCCGGGACAGTGTCAGTATTTACCGAGTGTCCCCGGGACAGTGTCAGTATTTACCGAGTGTCCCCGGGACAGTGTCAGTATTTACCGAGTGTCCCCGGGACAGTGTCAGTATTTCCCGAGAGTCCCCGGGACAGTGTCAGTATTTACCGAGTCTCCCCGGGACAGTGTCAGTATTTACCGAGTGTCCCCGGGACAGTGTCAGTATTTACTGAGAGTCCCCGGGACAGTGTCAGTGTTTACTGAGTGTCCCCGGGACAGTGTCAGTATTTACCGAGTGTCCCCGGGACAGTGTCAGTATTTACCGAGTGTCCCCGGGACAGTGCCAGTATTTACTGAGTCTCCCCGGGACAGTATCAGTATTTACCGAGTGTCCCCGGGACAGTGTCAGTATTTACCGAGTGTCCCCGGGACAGTGTCATTATTTACTGAGTCTCCCCGGGACAGTATCAGTATTTACTGAGTCTCCCCGGGACAGTGTCAGTATTTACCGAGTGTCCCCGGGACAGTGTCAGTATTTACTGAGTCTCCCCGGGACAGTATCAGTATTTACCGAGTGTCCCCGGGACAGTGTCAGTATTTACCGAGTGTCCCCGGGACAGTGTCAGTCTTTCCCGAGAGTCCCCGGGACAGTATCAGTATTTACTGAGTGTCCCCGGGACAGTGTCAGTATTTACCGAGTGTCCCCGGGACAGTGTCAATATTTACCGAGTGTCCCCGGGACAGTGTCAGTATTTACCGAGTGTCCCCGGGACAGTGTCAGTATTTACTGAGAGTCCCCGGGACAGTGTCAGTAATTACCGAGTGTCCCCGGGACAGTGTCAGTATTTACTAAGTGTCCCCGGGACAGTGTCAGTATTTACCGAGTGTCCCCGGGACAGTGTCAGTATTCACTGAGTGACCCCGGGACAGTGTCAGTATTTACCGAGTGTCCCCGGGACAGTGTCACTATTTACTGAGTGTCCCCGGGACAGTGTCAGTATTTAATGAGTGTCCCCGGGACAGTGTCAGTATTTACCGAGTGTCCCAGGGACAGTGTCAGTATTTACCGAGTGCCCCGGGACATTGTCAGTATTTACTGATTGTACCCAGGACAGTGTCAGTATTTACCGATTGTCCCCGGGACAGTATCAGTATTTACCGAGTGTCCCTGGGACAGTGTCAGTAGTTACCGAGTGTTCCCGGGACATTGTCAGTATTTACCGAGTGTCCCCGGGACACTGTCAGTATTTACTGAGAGTCCCCGGGACAGTGTCAGTATTTACTGAGTGTCCCCGGGACAGTGGCAGTATTTACTGTGTGACCCGGGAAAGTGTCAGTATTTACCGAGTGTCCCCGGGACAGTGTCAGTATTTAGCGAGTGTCCCCGGGACAGTGTCAGTATTTACCGAGTGTCCCCGGGACAGTGTCTTTATTTACTGAGTGTCCCCGGGGCAGTGTCAGTATTTACCGAGTGTCCCCGGGACAGTGTCAGCATTTACTGAGTCTCCCCGGGACAGTGTCAGTATTTACTGAGTGTCCCCGGGACAGTGTCAGTATTTACTGAGTGTCCCCGGGACAGTGTCAGTATTTATTGAGAGTCCCCGGGACAGTGTCAGTGTTTACTGAGTGTCCCCGGGACAGTGTCAGTATTTACCGAGTGTCCCCGGGACAGTGTCAGTATTTACCGAGTCTCCCCGGGACAGTGTCTGTATTTACCGAGTCTCCCCGGGACAGTATCAGTATTTACCGAGTGTCCCCGGGACAGTGTCAGTATTTACCGAGTGTCCCCGGGAGAGTGTCATTATTTACTGAGTCTCCCCGGGACAGTATCAGTATTTACTGAGTCTCCCCGGGAGAGTATCAGTATTTACCGAGTGTCCCCGGGTCAGTGTCAGTATTTACCGAGTGTCCCCGGGACAGTGCCAGTATTTACTGAGTCTCCCCGGGACAGTATCAGTATTTACCGAGTGTCCCCGGGACAGTGTCAGTATTTAGCGAGTGTCCCCGGGACAGTGTCAGTATTTCCCGAGAGTCCCCGGGACAGTGTCAGTATTTACTGAGTGTCCCCGGGACAGTGTCAGTATTTACCGAGTGTCCCCGGGACAGTGTCAGTATTTACCGAGTCTCCCCGGGACAGTGTCAGTATTTACCGAGTGTCCCCGGGACAGTGTAAGTATTTTCTGAGTGTCCCCGGGACAGTGTCAGTATTTACCGAGAGTCCCCGGGACAGTGTCAGTATTTACCGAGTGTCCCCGGGAGAGTGTCAGTATTTTCTGAGTGTCCCCGGGACAGTGTCAGTATTTACCGAGAGTCCCCGGGACAGTGTCAGTATTTACCGAGTGTCCCCGGGACAGTGTCAGTATTTACCGTGTGTCCCCGGGACAGTGTCAGTATTTACCGAGTGTCCCCGGGACAGTGTCAGTATTTACTGAGTGTCCGCGGGACAGTGTCAGTATTTACCGAGTGTCCCCGGGACAGTGTCAATATTTACCGAGTGTCCCCGGGACAGTGTCAGTATTTACCGAGTGTCCCTGGGACAGTGTCAGTATTTACTGAGAGTCCCCGGGACAGTGTCAGTATTTACCGAGTGTCCCCGGGACAGTGTCAGTATTTACTATGTGTCCCCGGGACAGTGTCAGTATTTACTGAGTGTCCCCGGGACAGTGTCAGTATTTACTGAGTGACCCCGGGACAGTGTCAGTATTTACCGAGTGTCCCCGGGACAGTGTCACTATTTAATGAGTGTCCCCGGGACAGTGTCAGTATTTAATGAGTGTCCCCGGGACAGTGTCAGTATTTACCGAGTGTCCCAGGGACAGTGTCAGTATTTACCGAGTGTCCCCGGGACATTGTCAGTATTTACTGATTGTCCCCAGGACAGTGTCAGTATTTACCGATTGTCCCCGGGACAGTATCAGTATTTACCGAGTGTCCCCGGGACAGTGTCAGTAGTTACCGAGTGTCCCCGGGACACTGTCAGTATTTACTGAGAGTCCCCGGGACAGTGTCAGTATTTACTGAGTGTCCCCGGGACAGTGTCACTATTTACCGAGTGACCCCGGGAGAGTGTCAGTATTTACCGAGTGTCCCCGGGACAGTGTCAGTATTTACCGAGTGTCCCTGTGACAGTGTCAGTATTTACCGAGTGTCCCCGGGACAGTGTCAGTATTTACTGAGTGTCCCCGGGACAGTGTCAGTATTTACCGAGTGTCCCCGGGACAGTGTCAGTATTTACCGAGTGTCCCCGGGACAGTGTCAGTATTTCCCGAGAGTCCCCGGGACAGTGTCAGTATTTACCGAGTCTCCCCGGGACAGTGTCAGTATTTACCGAGTGTCCCCGGGACAGTGTCAGTATTTACTGAGAGTCCCCGGGACAGTGTCAGTGTTTACTGAGTGTCCCCGGGACAGTGTCAATATTTACCGAGTGTCCCCGGGACAGTGTCAGTATTTACCGAGTCTCCCCGGGACAGTGTCAGTATTTACCGAGTGTCCCCGGGACAGTGTCAGTATTTTCTGAGTGTCCCCGGGACAGTGTCAGTATTTACCGAGTGTCCCCGGGACAGTGCCAGTATTTACTGAGTCTCCCCGGGACAGTATCAGTATTTACCGAGTGTCCCCGGGACAGTGTCAGTATTTACCGAGTGTCCCCGGGACAGTGTCATTATTTACTGAGTCTCCCCGGGACAGTATCAGTATTTACTGAGTCTCCCCGGGACAGTATCAGTATTTACCGAGTGTCCCCGGGACAGTGTCAGTATTTACTGAGTCTCCCCGGGACAGTATCAGTATTTACCGAGTGTCCCCGGGACAGTGTCAGTATTTACCGAGTGTCCCCGGGAGAGTGTCAGTATTTCCCGAGAGTCCCCGGGACAGTGTCAGTATTTACTGAGTGTCCCCGGGACAGTGTCAGTATTTACCGAGTGTCCCCGGGACAGTGTCAATATTTACCGAGTGTCCCCGGGACAGTGTCAGTATTTACCGAGTGTCCCCGGGACAGTGTCAGTATTTACTGAGAGTCCCCGGGACAGTGTCAGTATTTACCGAGTGTCCCCGGGACAGTGTCAGTATTTACTAAGTGTCCCCGGGACAGTGTCAGTATTTACCGAGTGTCCCCGGGACAGTGTCAATATTTACTGAGTGACCCCGGGACAGTGTCAGTATTTACCGATTGTCCCCGGGACAGTATCAGTATTTACCGAGTGTCCCCGGGACAGTGTCAGTAGTTACCGAGTGTCCCCGGGACACTGTCAGTATTTACTGAGAGTACCCGGGACAGTGTCAGTATTTACTGAGTGTCCCCGGGACAGTGTCACTATTTACCGAGTGACCCCGGGAGAGTGTCAATATTTACCGAGTGTCCCCGGGACAGTGTCAGTATTTACCGAGTGTCCCTGTGACAGTGTCAGTATTTACCGAGTGTCCCCGGGACAGTGTCAGTATTTACTGAGTGTCCCCGGGGCAGTGTCAGTATTTACCGAGTGTCTCCGGGACAGTGTCAGTATTTACTGAGTGCCCCCGGGACAGTGTCAGTATTTACCGAGTGTCCCCGGGACAGTGTCAGTATTTACTGAGTCTCCCCGGGACAGTATCAGTATTTACCGAGTGTCCCCGGGACAGTGTCAGTATTTACCGAGTGTCCCCGGGACAGTGTCATTATTTACTGAGTCTCCCCGGGAGAGTATCAGTATTTACCGAGTGTCCCCGGGACAGTGTCAGTATTTACCGAGTGTCCCCGGGACAGTGTCAGTATTTACTGAGAGTCCCCGGGACAGTGTCAGTATTTACTGAGTGTCCCCGGGACAGTGTCAGTATTTATTGAGAGTCCCCGGGACAGTGTCAGTGTTTACTGAGTGTCCCCGGGAGAGTGTCAGTATTTACCGAGTGTCCCCGGGACAGTGTCAGTATTTACCGAGTCTCCCCGGCACAGTGTCAGTATTTACCGAGTGTCCCCGGGACAGTGTCAGTATTTTCTGAGTGTCCCCGGGACAGTGTCAGTATTTACCGAGTGTCCCCGGGACAGTGCCAGTATTTACTGAGTCTCCCCGGGAGAGTATCAGTATTTACCGAGTGTCCCCGGGACAGTGTCAGTATTTACCGAGTGTCCCCGGGACAGTGTCATTATTTACTGAGTCTCCCCGGGACAGTATCAGTATTTACTGAGTCTCCCCGGGACAGTATCAGTATTTACCGAGTGTCCCCGGGACAGTGTCAGTATTTACCGAGTGTCCCCGGGACAGTGTCAGTATTTACTGAGTCTCCCCGGGACAGTATCAGTATTTACCGAGTGTCCCCGGGACAGTGTCAGTATTTACCGAGTGTCCCCGGGACAGTGTCAGTATTTCCCGAGAGTCCCCGGGACAGTGTCAGTATTTACTGAGTGTCCCCGGGACAGTGTCAGTATTTACCGAGTCTCCCCGGGACAGTGTCAGTATTTACCGAGTGTCCCCGGGACAGTGTCAGTATTTTCTGAGTGTCCCCGGGACAGTGTCAGTATTTACCGAGAGTCCCCGGGACAGTGTCAGTATTTACCGAGTGTCCCCGGGACAGTGTCAGTATTTTCTGAGTGTCCCCGGGACAGTGTCAGTATTTACCGAGAGTCCCCGGGACAGTGTCAGTATTTACCGAGTGTCCCCGGGACAGTGTCAGTATTTACCGATTGTCCCCGGGACAGTGTCAGTATTTACCGAGTGTCGCCGGGACAGTGTCAGTATTTACCGAGTGTCCCCGGGACAGTGTCATTATTTACTGAGTCTCCCCGGGACAGTATCAGTATTTACTGAGTCTCCCCGGGACAGTATCAGTATTTACGGAGTGTCCCCGGGACAGTGTCAGTATTTACTGAGTCTCCCCGGGACAGTATCAGTATTTACCGAGTGTCCCCGGGACAGTGTCAGTATTTACCGAGTGTCCCCGGGACAGTGTCAGTATTTCCCGAGAGTCCCCGGGACAGTGTCAGTATTTACTGAGTGTCCCCGGGACAGTGTCAGTATTTACCGAGTGTCCCCGGGACAGTGTCAATATTTACCGAGTGTCCCCGGGACAGTGTCAGTATTTACCGAGTGTCCCCGGGACAGTGTCAGTATTTACTGAGAGTCCCCGGGACAGTGTCAGTATTTACCGAGTGTCCCCGGGACAGTGTCAGTATTTACTAAGTGTCCCCGGGACAGTGTCAGTATTTACCGAGTGTCCCCGGGACAGTGTCAGTATTCACTGAGTGACCCCGGGACAGTGTCAGTATTTACCGAGTGTCCCCGGGACAGTGTCACTATTTACTGAGTGTCCCCGGGACAGTGTCAGTATTTAATGAGTGTCCCCGGGACAGTGTCAGTATTTACCGAGTGTCCCAGGGACAGTGTCAGTATTTACCGAGTGCCCCGGGACATTGTCAGTATTTACTGATTGTACCCGGGACAGTGTCAGTATTTACCGATTGTCCCCGGGACAGTATCAGTATTTACCGAGTGTCCCCGGGACAGTGTCAGTAGTTACCGAGTGTCCCCGGGACACTGTCAGTATTTACTGAGAGTCCCCGGGACAGTGTCAGTATTTACTGAGTGTCCCCGGGACAGTGTCACTATTTACCGAGTGACCCCGGGAGAGTGTCAGTATTTACCGAGTGTCCCCGGGACAGTGTCAATATTTACCGAGTGTCCCTGTGACAGTGTCAGTATTTACCGAGTGTCCCCGGGACAGTGTCAGTATTTACTGAGTGTCCCCGGGACAGTGTCAGTATTTACCGAGTGTCCCCGGGACAGTGTCAGTATTTACTGAGTGTCCCCGGGAAAGTGTCAGTATTTACTGAGTGCCCCCGGGACAGTGTCAGTATTTACCGAGTGTCCCCGGGACAGTGTCAGTATTTACCGAGTGTCCCCGGGACAGTGTCAGTATTTATTGAGAGTCCCCGGGACAGTGTCAGTGTTTACTGAGTGTCCCCGGGAGAGTGTCAGTATTTACCGAGTGTCCCCGGGACAGTGTCAGTATTTACCGAGTCTCCCCGGGACAGTGTCCGTATTTACCGAGTGTCCCCGGGACAGTGTCAGTATTTTCTGAGTGTCCCCGGGACAGTGTCAGTATTTACCGAGTGTCCCCGGGACAGTGCCAGTATTTACTGAGTCTCCCCGGGAGAGTATCAATATTTACCGAGTGTCCCCGGGACAGTGTCAGTATTTACCGAGTGTCCCCGGGACAGTGTCATTATTTACTGAGTCTCCCCGGGACAGTATCAGTATTTACTGAGTCTCCCCGGGACAGTATCAGTATTTACCGAGTGTCCCCGGGACTGTGTCAGTATTTACCGAGTGTCCCCGGGACAGTGTCAGTATTTACTGAGTCTCCCCGGGACAGTATCAGTATTTACCGAGTGTCCCCGGGACAGTGTCAGTATTTACCGAGTGTCCCCGGGACAGTGTCAGTATTTCCCGAGAGTCCCCGGGACAGTGTCAGTATTTACTGAGTGTCCCCGGGACAGTGTCAGTATTTACCGAGTCTCCCCGGGACAGTGTCAGTATTTACCGAGTGTCCCCGGGACAGTGTCAGTATTTTCTGAGTGTCCCCGGGACAGTGTCAGTATTTACCGAGAGTCCCCGGGACAGTGTCAGTATTTACCGAGTGTCCCCGGGACAGTGTCAGTATTTTCTGAGTGTCCCCGGGACAGTGTCAGTATTTACCGAGAGTCCCCGGGACAGTGTCAGTATTTACCGAGTGTCCCCGGGACAGTGTCAGTATTTACCGAGTGTCCCCGGGACAGTGTCAGTATTTACCGAGTGTCGCCGGGACAGTGTCAGTATTTACTGAGTGTCCCCGGGACAGTGTCAGTATTTACCGAGTGTCCCCGGGACAGTGTCAATATTTACCGAGTCTCCCCGGGACAGTGTCAGTATTTACCGAGTGTCCCCGGGACAGTGTCAGTATTTACTAAGTGTCCCCGGGACAGTGTCAGTATTTACCGAGTGTCCCCGGGACAGTGTCAATATTTACTGAGTGACCCCGGGACAGTGTCAGTATTTACCGATTGTCCCCGGGACAGTATCAGTATTTACCGAGTGTCCCCGGGACAGTGTCAGTAGTTACCGAGTGTCCCCGGGACACTGTCAGTATTTACTGAGAGTACCCGGGACAGTGTCAGTATTTACTGAGTGTCCCCGGGACAGTGTCACTATTTACCGAGTGACCCCGGGAGAGTGTCAATATTTACCGAGTGTCCCCGGGACAGTGTCAGTATTTACCGAGTGTCCCTGTGACAGTGTCAGTATTTACCGAGTGTCCCCGGGACAGTGTCAGTATTTACTGAGTGTCCCCGGGGCAGTGTCAGTATTTACCGAGTGTCTCCGGGACAGTGTCAGTATTTACTGAGTGCCCCCGGGACAGTGTCAGTATTTACCGAGTGTCCCCGGGACAGTGTCAGTATTTACTGAGTCTCCCCGGGACAGTATCAGTATTTACCGAGTGTCCCCGGGACAGTGTCAGTATTTACCGAGTGTCCCCGGGACAGTGTCATTATTTACTGAGTCTCCCCGGGAGAGTATCAGTATTTACCGAGTGTCCCCGGGACAGTGTCAGTATTTACCGAGTGTCCCCGGGACAGTGTCAGTATTTACTGAGAGTCCCCGGGACAGTGTCAGTATTTACTGAGTGTCCCCGGGACAGTGTCAGTATTTATTGAGAGTCCCCGGGACAGTGTCAGTTTTTACTGAGTGTCCCCGGGAGAGTGTCAGTATTTACCGAGTGTCCCCGGGACAGTGTCAGTATTTACCGAGTCTCCCCGGGACAGTGTCAGTATTTACCGAGTGTCCCCGGGACAGTGTCAGTATTTTCTGAGTGTCCCCGGGACAGTGTCAGTATTTACCGAGTGTCCCCGGGACAGTGCCAGTATTTACTGAGTCTCCCCGGGAGAGTATCAGTATTTACCGAGTGTCCCCGGGACAGTGTCAGTATTTACCGAGTGTCCCCGGGACAGTGTCATTATTTACTGAGTCTCCCCGGGACAGTATCAGTATTTACTGAGTCTCCCCGGGACAGTATCAGTATTTACCGAGTGTCCCCGGGACAGTGTCAGTATTTAACGAGTGTCCCCGGGACAGTGTCAGTATTTACTGAGTCTCCCCGGGACAGTATCAGTATTTACCGAGTGTCCCCGGGACAGTGTCAGTATTTACCGAGTGTCCCCGGGACAGTGTCAGTATTTCCCGAGAGTCCCCGGGACAGTGTCAGTATTTACTGAGTGTCCCCGGGACAGTGTCAGTATTTACCGAGTCTCCCCGGGACAGTGTCAGTATTTACCGAGTGTCCCCGGGACAGTGTCAGTATTTTCTGAGTGTCCCCGGGACAGTGTCAGTATTTACCGAGAGTCCCCGGGACAGTGTCAGTATTTACCGAGTGTCCCCGGGACAGTGTCAGTATTTTCTGAGTGTCCCCGGGACAGTGTCAGTATTTACCGAGAGTCCCCGGGACAGTGTCAGTATTTACCGAGTGTCCCCGGGACAGTGTCAGTATTTACCGAGTGTCGCCGGGACAGTGTCAGTATTTACCGAGTGTCCCCGGGACAGTGTCATTATTTACTGAGTCTCCCCGGGACAGTATCAGTATTTACTGAGTCTCCCCGGGACAGTATCAGTATTTACCGAGTGTCCCCGGGACAGTGTCAGTATTTACTGAGGCTCCCCGGGACAGTATCAGTATTTACCGAGTGTCCCCGGGACAGTGTCAGTATTTACCGAGTGTCCCCGGGACAGTGTCAGTATTTCCCGAGAGTCCCCGGGACAGTGTCAGTATTTACTGAGTGTCCCCGGGACAGTGTCAGTATTTACCGAGTGTCCCCGGGACAGTGTCAATATTTACCGAGTGTCCCCGGGACAGTGTCAGTATTTACCGAGTGTCCCCGGGACAGTGTCAGTATTTACTGAGAGTCCCCGGGACAGTGTCAGTATTTACCGAGTGTCCCCGGGACAGTGTCAGTATTTACTAAGTGTCCCCGGGACAGTGTCAGTATTTACCGAGTGTCTCCGGGACAGTGTCAGTATTCACTGAGGGACCCCGGGACAGTGTCAGTATTTACCGAGTGTCCCCGGGACAGTGTCACTATTTACTGAGTGTCCCCGGGACAGTGTCAGTATTTAATGAGTGTCCCCGGGACAGTGTCAGTATTTACCGAGTGTCCCAGGGACAGTGTCAGTATTTACCGAGTGCCCCGGGACATTGTCAGTATTTACTGATTGTACCCGGGACAGTGTCAGTATTTACCGATTGTCCCCGGGACAGTATCAGTATTTACCGAGTGTCCCCGGGACAGTGTCAGTAGTTACCGAGTGTCCCCGGGACACTGTCAGTATTTACTGAGAGACCCCGGGACAGTATCAGTATTTACTGAGTGTCCCCGGGACAGTGTCACTATTTACCGAGTGACCCCGGGAGAGTGTCAGTATTTACCGAGTGTCCCCGGGACAGTGTCAATATTTACCGAGTGTCCCTGTGACAGTGTCAGTATTTACCGAGTGTCCCCGGGACAGTGTCAGTATTTACTGAGTGTCCCCGGGACAGTGTCAGTATTTACCGAGTGTCCCCGGGACAGTGTCAGTATTTACTGAGTGTCCCCGGGAAAGTGTCAGTATTTACTGAGTGCCCCCGGGACAGTGTCAGTATTTACCGAGTGTCCCCGGGACAGTGTCAGTATTTACCGAGTGTCCCCGGGACAGTGTCAGTATTTATTGAGAGTCCCCGGGACAGTGTCAGTGTTTACCGAGTGTCCCCGGGAGAGTGTCAGTATTTACCGAGTGTCCCCGGGACAGTGTCAGTATTTACCGAGTCTCCCCGGGACAGTGTCAGTATTTACCGAGTGTCCCCGGGACAGTGTCAGTATTTTCTGAGTGTCCCCGGGACAGTGTCAGTATTTACCGAGTGTCCCCGGGACAGTGCCAGTATTTACTGAGTCTCCCCGGGAGAGTATCAGTATTTACCGAGTGTCCCCGGGACAGTGTCAGTATTTACCGAGTGTCCCCGGGACAGTGTCATTATTTACTGAGTCTCCCCGGGACAGTATCAGTATTTACTGAGTCTCCCCGGGACAGTATCAGTATTTACCGAGTGTCCCCGGGACAGTGTCAGTATTTACCGAGTGTCCCCGGGACAGTGTCAGTATTTACCGAGTGTCCCTGTGACAGTGTCAGTATTTACCGAGTGTCCCCGGGACAGTGTCAGTATTTACTGAGTGTCCCCGGGGCAGTGTCAGTATTTACCGAGTGTCTCCGGGACAGTGTCAGTATTTACTGAGTGCCCCCGGGACAGTGTCAGTATTTACCGAGTGTCCCCGGGACAGTGTCAGTATTTACTGAGTCTCCCCGGGACAGTATCAGTATTTACCGAGTGTCCCCGGGACAGTGTCAGTATTTACCGAGTGTCCCCGGGACAGTGTCATTATTTACTGAGTCTCCCCGGGAGAGTATCAGTATTTACCGAGTGTCCCCGGGACAGTGTCAGTATTTACCGAGTGTCCCCGGGACAGTGTCAGTATTTACTGAGAGTCCCCGGGACAGTGTCAGTATTTACTGAGTGTCCCCGGGACAGTGTCAGTATTTATTGAGAGTCCCCGGGACAGTGTCAGTTTTTACTGAGTGTCCCCGGGAGAGTGTCAGTATTTACCGAGTGTCCCCGGGACAGTGTCAGTATTTACCGAGTCTCCCCGGGACAGTGTCAGTATTTACCGAGTGTCCCCGGGACAGTGTCAGTATTTTCTGAGTGTCCCCGGGACAGTGTCAGTATTTACCGAGTGTCCCCGGGACAGTGCCAGTATTTACTGAGTCTCCCCGGGAGAGTATCAGTATTTACCGAGTGTCCCCGGGACAGTGTCAGTATTTACCGAGTGTCCCCGGGACAGTGTCATTATTTACTGAGTCTCCCCGGGACAGTATCAGTATTTACTGAGTCTCCCCGGGACAGTATCAGTATTTACCGAGTGTCCCCGGGACAGTGTCAGTATTTACCGAGTGTCCCCGGGACAGTGTCAGTATTTACTGAGTCTCCCCGGGACAGTATCAGTATTTACCGAGTGTCCCCGGGACAGTGTCAGTATTTACCGAGTGTCCCCGGGACAGTGTCAGTATTTCCCGAGAGTCCCCGGGACAGTGTCAGTATTTACTGAGTGTCCCCGGGACAGTGTCAGTATTTACCGAGTCTCCCCGGGACAGTGTCAGTATTTACCGAGTGTCCCCGGGACAGTGTCAGTATTTTCTGAGTGTCCCCGGGACAGTGTCAGTATTTACCGAGAGTCCCCGGGACAGTGTCAGTATTTACCGAGTGTCCCCGGGACAGTGTCAGTATTTTCTGAGTGTCCCCGGGACAGTGTCAGTATTTACCGAGAGTCCCCGGGACAGTGTCAGTATTTACCGAGTGTCCCCGGGACAGTGTCAGTATTTACCGAGTGTCCCCGGGACAGTGTCAGTATTTACCGAGTGTCGCCGGGACAGTGTCAGTATTTACCGAGTGTCCCCGGGACAGTGTCATTATTTACTGAGTCTCCCCGGGACAGTATCAGTATTTACTGAGTCTCCCCGGGACAGTATCAGTATTTACCGAGTGTCCCCGGGACAGTGTCAGTATTTACTGAGGCTCCCCGGGACAGTATCAGTATTTACCGAGTGTCCCCGGGACAGTGTCAGTATTTACCGAGTGTCCCCGGGACAGTGTCAGTATTTCCCGAGAGTCCCCGGGACAGTGTCAGTATTTACTGAGTGTCCCCGGGACAGTGTCAGTATTTACCGAGTGTCCCCGGGACAGTGTCAATATTTACCGAGTGTCCCCGGGACAGTGTCAGTATTTACCGAGTGTCTCCGGGACAGTGTCAGTATTCACTGAGTGACCCCGGGACAGTGTCAGTATTTACCGAGTGTCCCCGGGACAGTGTCACTATTTACTGAGTGTCCCCGGGACAGTGTCAGTATTTAATGAGTGTCCCCGGGACAGTGTCAGTATTTACCGAGTGTCCCAGGGACAGTGTCAGTATTTACCGAGTGCCCCGGGACATTGTCAGTATTTACTGATTGTACCCGGGACAGTGTCAGTATTTACCGATTGTCCCCGGGACAGTATCAGTATTTACCGAGTGTCCCCGGGACAGTGTCAGTAGTTACCGAGTGTCCCCGGGACACTGTCAGTATTTACTGAGAGACCCCGGGACAGTATCAGTATTTACTGAGTGTCCCCGGGACAGTGTCACTATTTACCGAGTGACCCCGGGAGAGTGTCAGTATTTACCGAGTGTCCCCGGGACAGTGTCAATATTTACCGAGTGTCCCTGTGACAGTGTCAGTATTTACCGAGTGTCCCCGGGACAGTGTCAGTATTTACTGAGTGTCCCCGGGACAGTGTCAGTATTTACCGAGTGTCCCCGGGACAGTGTCAGTATTTACTGAGTGTCCCCGGGAAAGTGTCAGTATTTACTGAGTGCCCCCGGGACAGTGTCAGTATTTACCGAGTGTCCCCGGGACAGTGTCAGTATTTACCGAGTGTCCCCGGGACAGTGTCAGTATTTATTGAGAGTCCCCGGGACAGTGTCAGTGTTTACCGAGTGTCCCCGGGAGAGTGTCAGTATTTACCGAGTGTCCCCGGGACAGTGTCAGTATTTACCGAGTCTCCCCGGGACAGTGTCAGTATTTACCGAGTGTCCCCGGGACAGTGTCAGTATTTTCTGAGTGTCCCCGGGACAGTGTCAGTATTTACCGAGTGTCCCCGGGACAGTGCCAGTATTTACTGAGTCTCCCCGGGAGAGTATCAGTATTTACCGAGTGTCCCCGGGACAGTGTCAGTATTTACCGAGTGTCCCCGGGACAGTGTCATTATTTACTGAGTCTCCCCGGGACAGTATCAGTATTTACTGAGTCTCCCCGGGACAGTATCAGTATTTACCGAGTGTCCCCGGGACAGTGTCAGTATTTACCGAGTGTCCCCGGGACAGTGTCAGTATTTACTGAGTCTCCCCGGGACAGTATCAGTATTTACCGAGTGTCCCCGGGACAGTGTCAGTATTTACCGAGTGTCCCCGGGACAGTGTCAGTATTTCCCGAGAGTCCCCGGGACAGTGTCAGTATTTACTGAGTGTCCCCGGGACAGTGTCAGTATTTACCGAGTCTCCCCGGGACAGTGTCAGTATTTACCGAGTGTCCCCGGGACAGTGTCAGTATTTTCTGAGTGTCCCCGGGACAGTGTCAGTATTTACCGAGAGTCCCCGGGACAGTGTCAGTATTTACCGAGTGTCCCCGGGACAGTGTCAGTATTTTCTGAGTGTCCCCGGGACAGTGTCAGTATTTACCGAGAGTCCCCGGGACAGTGTCAGTATTTACCGAGTGTCCCCGGGACAGTGTCAGTATTTACCGAGTGTCCCCGGGACAGTGTCAGTATTTACCGAGTGTCGCCGGGACAGTGTCAGTATTTACTGAGTGTCCCCGGGACAGTGTCAGTATTTACCGAGTGTCCCCGGGACAGTGTCAATATTTACCGAGTCTCCCCGGGACAGTGTCAGTATTTACCGAGTGTCCCCGGGACAGTGTCAGTATTTACCGAGTGTCCCCGGGACAGTGTCAGTATTTACTAAGAGTCCCCGGGACAGGGTCAGTATTTACCGAGTGTCCCCGGGACAGTGTCATTATTTACTGAGTCTCCCCGGGACAGTATCAGTATTTACCGAGTGTCCCCGGGACAGTGTCAGTATTTACCGAGTGTCCCCGGGACAGTGTCAGTATTTCCCGAGAGTCCCCGGGACAGTGTCAGTATTTACTGAGTGTCCCCGGGACAGTGTCAGTATTTACCGAGTCTCCCCGGGACAGTGTCAGTATTTACCGAGTGTCCCCGGGACAGTGTCAGTATTTTCTGAGTGTCCCCGGGACAGTGTCAGTATTTACCGAGAGTCCCCGGGACAGTGTCAGTATTTACCGAGTGTCCCCGGGACAGTGTCAGTATTTTCTGAGTGTCCCCGGGACAGTGTCAGTATTTACCGAGAGTCCCCGGGACAGTGTCAGTATTTACCGAGTGTCCCCGGGACAGTGTCAGTATTTACCGAGTGTCCCCGGGACAGTGTCAGTATTTA
The DNA here is from genome assembly GCF_052327205.1 of Somniosus microcephalus. Lineage (NCBI taxonomy): Eukaryota > Metazoa > Chordata > Chondrichthyes > Squaliformes > Somniosidae > Somniosus > Somniosus microcephalus. The sequence continues at coordinate 3,801,201 of NC_141015.1, forward strand.
CCGAGTGTCGCCGGGACAGTGTCAGTATTTACTGAGTGTCCCCGGGACAGTGTCAGTATTTACCGAGTGTCCCCGGGACAGTGTCAATATTTACCGAGTCTCCCCGGGACAGTGTCAGTATTTACCGAGTGTCCCCGGGACAGTGTCAGTATTTACCGAGTGTCCCCGGGACAGTGTCAGTATTTACTAAGAGTCCCCGGGACAGTGTCAGTATTTACCGAGTGTCCCCGGGACAGTGTCATTATTTACTGAGTCTCCCCGGGACAGTATCAGTATTTACTGAGTCTCCCCGGGACAGTATCAGTATTTACCGAGTGTCCCCGGGACAGTGTCAGTATTTACTGAGTCTCCCCGGGACAGTATCAGTATTTACCGAGTGTCCCCGGGACAGTGTCAGTATTTACCGAGTGTCCCCGGGACAGTGTCAGTATTTCCCGAGAGTCCCCGGGACAGTGTCAGTATTTACTGAGTGTCCCCGGGACAGTGTCAGTATTTACCGAGTGTCCCCGGGACAGTGTCAATATTTACCGAGTGTCCCCGGGACAGTGTCAGTATTTACCGAGTGTCCCCGGGACAGTGTCAGTATTTACTGAGAGTCCCCGGGACAGTGTCAGTATTTACCGAGTGTCCCCGGGACAGTGTCAGTATTTACTAAGTGTCCCCGGGACAGTGTCAGTATTTACCGAGTGTCCCCGGGACAGTGTCAGTATTCACTGAGTGACCCCGGGACAGTGTCAGTATTTACCGAGTGTCCCCGGGACAGTGTCACTATTTAATGAGTGTCCCCAGGACAGTGTCAGTATTTAATGAGTGTCCCCGGGACAGTGTCAGTATTTACCGAGTGTCCCAGGGACAGTGTCAGTATTTACCGAGTGCCCCGGGACATTGTCAGTATTTACTGATTGTACCCGGGACAGTGTCAGTATTTACCGATTGTCCCCGGGACAGTATCAGTATTTACCGAGTGTCCCCGGGACAGTGTCAGTAGTTACCGAGTGTCCCCGGGACACTGTCAGTATTTACTGAGAGTCCCCGGGACAGTGTCAGTATTTACTGAGTGTCCCCGGGACAGTGTCACTATTTACCGAGTGACCCCGGGAGAGTGTCAGTATTTACCGAGTGTCCCCGGGACAGTGTCAATATTTACCGAGTGTCCCTGTGACAGTGTCAGTATTTACCGAGTGTCCCCGGGACAGTGTCAGTATTTACTGAGTGTCCCCGGGACAGTGTCAGTATTTACCGAGTGTCCCCGGGACAGTGTCAGTATTTACTGAGTGTCCCCGGGAAAGTGTCAGTATTTACTGAGTGCCCCCGGGACAGTGTCAGTATTTACCGAGTGTCCCCGGGACAGTGTCAGTATTTACCGAGTGTCCCCGGGACAGTGTCAGTATTTACCGAGTCTCCCCGGGACAGTGTCAGTATTTACCGAGTGTCCCCGGGACAGTGTCAGTATTTTCTGAGTGTCCCCGGGACAGTGTCAGTATTTACCGAGTGTCCCCGGGACAGTGCCAGTATTTACTGAGTCTCCCCGGGAGAGTATCAGTATTTACCGAGTGTCCCCGGGACAGTGTCAGTATTTACCGAGTGTCCCCGGGACAGTGTCATTATTTACTGAGTCTCCCCGGGACAGTATCAGTATTTACTGAGTCTCCCCGGGACAGTATCAGTATTTACCGAGTGTCCCCGGGACAGTGCCAGTATTTACCGAGTGTCCCCGGGACAGTGTCAGTATTTACTGAGTCTCCCCGGGACAGTATCAGTATTTACCGAGTGTCCCCGGGACAGTGTCAGTATTTACCGAGTGTCCCCGGGACAGTGTCAGTATTTCCCGAGAGTCCCCGGGACAGTGTCAGTATTTACTGAGTGTCCCCGGGACAGTGTCAGTATTTACCGAGTCTCCCCGGGACAGTGTCAGTATTTACCGAGTGTCCCCGGGACAGTGTCAGTATTTTCTGAGTGTCCCCGGGACAGTGTCAGTATTTACCGAGAGTCCCCGGGACAGTGTCAGTATTTACCGAGTGTCCCCGGGACAGTGTCAGTATTTTCTGAGTGTCCCCGGGACAGTGTCAGTATTTACCGAGAGTCCCCGGGACAGTGTCAGTATTTACCGAGTGTCCCCGGGACAGTGTCAGTATTTACCGAGTGTCCCCGGGACAGTGTCAGTATTTACCGAGTGTCGCCGGGACAGTGTCAGTATTTACTGAGTGTCCCCGGGACAGTGTCAGTATTTACCGAGTGTCCTCGGGACAGTGTCAATATTTACCGAGTCTCCCCGGGACAGTGTCAGTATTTACCGAGTGTCCCCGGGACAGTGTCAGTATTTACTGAGAGTCCCCGGGACAGTGTCAGTATTTACCGAGTGTCCCCGGGACAGTGTCAGTATTTACTAAGTGTCCCCGGGACAGTGTCAGTATTTACCGAGTGTCCCCGGGACAGTGTCAATATTTACTGAGTGACCCCGGGACAGTGTCAGTATTTACCGATTGTCCCCGGGACAGTATCAGTATTTACCGAGTGTCCCCGGGACAGTGTCAGTAGTTACCGAGTGTCCCCGGGACACTGTCAGTATTTACTGAGAGTACCCGGGACAGTGTCAGTATTTACTGAGTGTCCCCGGGACAGTGTCACTATTTACCGAGTGACCCCGGGAGAGTGTCAATATTTACCGAGTGTCCCCGGGACAGTGTCAGTATTTACCGAGTGTCCCTGTGACAGTGTCAGTATTTACCGAGTGTCCCCGGGACAGTGTCAGTATTTACTGAGTGTCCCCGGGGCAGTGTCAGTATTTACCGAGTGTCTCCGGGACAGTGTCAGTATTTACTGAGTGCCCCCGGGACAGTGTCAGTATTTACCGAGTGTCCCCGGGACAGTGTCAGTATTTACTGAGTCTCCCCGGGACAGTATCAGTATTTACCGAGTGTCCCCGGGACAGTGTCAGTATTTACCGAGTGTCCCCGGGACAGTGTCATTATTTACTGAGTCTCCCCGGGAGAGTATCAGTATTTACCGAGTGTCCCCTGGACAGTGTCAGTATTTACCGAGTGTCCCCGGGACAGTGTCAGTATTTACTGAGAGTCCCCGGGACAGTGTCAGTATTTACTGAGTGTCCCCGGGACAGTGTCAGTATTTATTGAGAGTCCCCGGGACAGTGTCAGTGTTTACTGAGTGTCCCCGGGAGAGTGTCAGTATTTACCGAGTGTCCCCGGGACAGTGTCAGTATTTACCGAGTCTCCCCGGGACAGTGTCAGTATTTACCGAGTGTCCCCGGGACAGTGTCAGTATTTTCTGAGTGTCCCCGGGACAGTGTCACTATTTACCGAGTGACCCCGGGAGAGTGTCAATATTTACCGAGTGTCCCCGGGACAGTGTCAGTATTTACCGAGTGTCCCTGTGACAGTGTCAGTACTTACCGAGTGTCCCCGGGACAGTGTCAGTATTTACTGAGTGTCCCCGGGGCAGTGTCAGTATTTACCGAGTGTCTCCGGGACAGTGTCAGTATTTACTGAGTGCCCCCGGGACAGTGTCAGTATTTACCGAGTGTCCCCGGGACAGTGTCAGTATTTACTGAGTCTCCCCGGGACAGTATCAGTATTTACCGAGTGTCCCCGGGACAGTGTCAGTATTTACCGAGTATCCCCGGGACAGTGTCATTATTTACTGAGTCTCCCCGGGAGAGTATCAGTATTTACCGAGTGTCCCCGGGACAGTGTCAGTATTTACCGAGTGTCCCCGGGACAGTGTCAGTATTTACTGAGAGTCCCCGGGACAGTGTCAGTATTTACTGAGTGTCCCCGGGACAGTGTCAGTATTTACCGAGTGTCCCCGGGACAGTGTCAGTATTTACCGAGAGTCCCCGGGACAGTGTCAGTATTTACCGAGTGTCGCCGGGACAGTGTCAGTATTTTCTGAGTGTCCCCGGGACAGTGTCAGTATTTACCGAGAGTCCCCGGGACAGTGTCAGTATTTACCGAGTGTCCCCGGGACAGTGTCAGTATTTACCGAGTGTCCCCTGGACAGTGTCAGTATTTACCGAGTGTCCCCGGGACAGTGTCAGTATTTACCGAGTGTCCCCGGGACAGTGTCAGTATTTACTGAGTGTCCCCGGGACAGTGTCAGTATTTACTGAGTGTCCCCGGGGCTGTGTGAGTATTTACCGAGTGTCCCCTGGACAGTGTCAGTATTTACCGAGAGTCCCCGGGACAGTGTCAGTATTTACTGAGTGTCCCCGGGACAGTGTCAGTATTTACTGAGTGTCCCCGGGACAGTGTCAGTATTTACCGAGTGTCCCCGGGACAGTGTCAGTATTTACCGAGTCTCCCCGTGACAGTGTCAGTATTTACTGAGTGTCCCCGGGACACTGTCAGTATTTACTGAGAGACCCCGGGACAGTATCAGTATTTACTGAGTGTCCCCGGGACAGTGTCACTATTTACCGAGTGACCCCGGGAGAGTGTCAGTATTTACCGAGTGTCCCCGGGACAGTGTCAATATTTACCGAGTGTCCCTGTGACAGTGTCAGTATTTACCGAGTGTCCCCGGGACAGTGTCAGTATTTACTGAGTGTCCCCGGGACAGTGTCAGTATTTACCGAGTGTCCCCGGGACAGTGTCAGTATTTACTGAGTGTCCCCGGGAAAGTGTCAGTATTTACTGAGTGCCCCCGGGACAGTGTCAGTATTTACCGAGTGTCCCCGGGACAGTGTCAGTATTTACCGAGTGTCCCCGGGACAGTGTCAGTATTTATTGAGAGTCCCCGGGACAGTGTCAGTGTTTACCGAGTGTCCCCGGGAGAGTGTCAGTATTTACCGAGTGTCCCCGGGACAGTGTCAGTATTTACCGAGTCTCCCCGGGACAGTGTCAGTATTTACCGAGTGTCCCCGGGACAGTGTCAGTATTTTCTGAGTGTCCCCGGGACAGTGTCAGTATTTACCGAGTGTCCCCGGGACAGTGCCAGTATTTACTGAGTCTCCCCGGGAGAGTATCAGTATTTACCGAGTGTCCCCGGGACAGTGTCAGTATTTACCGAGTGTCCCCGGGACAGTGTCATTATTTACTGAGTCTCCCCGGGACAGTATCAGTATTTACTGAGTCTCCCCGGGACAGTATCAGTATTTACCGAGTGTCCCCGGGACAGTGTCAGTATTTACCGAGTGTCCCCGGGACAGTGTCAGTATTTACCGAGTGTCCCTGTGACAGTGTCAGTATTTACCGAGTGTCCCCGGGACAGTGTCAGTATTTACTGAGTGTCCCCGGGGCAGTGTCAGTATTTACCGAGTGTCTCCGGGACAGTGTCAGTATTTACTGAGTGCCCCCGGGACAGTGTCAGTATTTACCGAGTGTCCCCGGGACAGTGTCAGTATTTACTGAGTCTCCCCGGGACAGTATCAGTATTTACCGAGTGTCCCCGGGACAGTGTCAGTATTTACCGAGTGTCCCCGGGACAGTGTCATTATTTACTGAGTCTCCCCGGGAGAGTATCAGTATTTACCGAGTGTCCCCGGGACAGTGTCAGTATTTACCGAGTGTCCCCGGGACAGTGTCAGTATTTACTGAGAGTCCCCGGGACAGTGTCAGTATTTACTGAGTGTCCCCGGGACAGTGTCAGTATTTATTGAGAGTCCCCGGGACAGTGTCAGTTTTTACTGAGTGTCCCCGGGAGAGTGTCAGTATTTACCGAGTGTCCCCGGGACAGTGTCAGTATTTACCGAGTCTCCCCGGGACAGTGTCAGTATTTACCGAGTGTCCCCGGGACAGTGTCAGTATTTTCTGAGTGTCCCCGGGACAGTGTCAGTATTTACCGAGTGTCCCCGGGACAGTGCCAGTATTTACTGAGTCTCCCCGGGAGAGTATCAGTATTTACCGAGTGTCCCCGGACAGTGTCAGTATTTACCGAGTGTCCCCGGGACAGTGTCAGTATTTACCGAGTGTCCCCGGGACAGTGTCAGTATTTACTGAGAGTCCCCGGGACAGTGTCAGTATTTACCGAGTGTCCCCGGGACAGTGTCAGTATTTACCGAGTGTCGCCGGGACAGTGTCAGTATTTACTGAGTGCCCCCGGGACAGTGTCAGTATTTACCGAGTGTCCCCGGGACAGTGTCAGTATTTACCGAGTGTCCCCGGGACAGTGTCAGTATTTACTGAGAGTCCCCGGGACAGTGTCAGTATTTACCGAGTGTCCCCGGGACAGTGTCAGTATTTACCGAGTGTCGCCGGGACAGTGTCAGTATTTACTGAGTGCCCCCGGGACAGTGTCAGTATTTACCGAGTGTCCCCGGGACAGTGTCAGTATTTGCCGAGTGTCCCCGGGACAGTGTCAGTATTTACTGAGAGTCCCCGGGACAGTGTCAATATTTACCGAGTGTCCCCGGGACAGTGTCAGTATTTACCGAGTGTCGCCGGGACAGTGTCAGTATTTACTGAGTGTCCCCGGGACAGTGTCAGTATTTACCGAGTGTCCCCGGGACAGTGTCAATATTTACCGAGTGTCCCCGGGACAGTGTCAGTATTTACCGAGTGTCCCCGGGACAGTGCCAGTATTTACTGAGTCTCCCCGGGACAGTATCAGTGTTTACCGAGTGTCTCCGGGACAGTGTCAGTATTTACCGAGTGTCCCCGGGACAGTGTCATTATTTACTGAGTCTCCCCGGGACAGTATCAGTATTTACCGAGTCTCCCCGGGACAGTATCAGTATTTACCGAGTGTCCCCGGGACAGTGTCAGTATTTACCGAGTGTCCCCGGGACAGTGTCAGTATATCCCGAGAGTCCCCGGGACAGTGTCAGTATTTACCGAGTCTCCCCGGGACAGTGTCAGTATTTACCGAGTGTCCCCGGGACAATGTCAGTATTTTCTGAGTGTCCCCGGGACAGTGTCAGTATTTACCGAGAGTCCCCGGAACAGTGTCAGTATTTACCGAGTGTCCCCGGGACAGTGTCAGTATTTTCTGAGTGTCCCCGGGACAGTGTCAGTATTTACCGAGAGTCCCCGGGACAGTGTCAGTATTTACCGAGTGTCCCCGGGACAGTGTCAGTATTTACCGAGTGTCCCCTGGACAGTGTCAGTATTTACCGAGTGTCCCCGGGACAGTGTCAGTATTTACCGAGTGTCCCCGGGACAGTGTCAGTATTTACTGAGTGTCCCCGGGACAGTGTCAGTATTTACTGAGTGTCCCCGGGGCTGTGTGAGTATTTACCGAGTGTCCCCTGGACAGTGTCAGTATTTACCGAGAGTCCCCGGGACAGTGTCAGTATTTACTGAGTGTCCCCGGGACAGTGTCAGTATTTACTGAGTGTCCCCGGGACAGTGTCAGTATTTACCGAGTGTCCCCGGGACAGTGTCAGTATTTACCGAGTGTCCCCGGGACAGTGTCAGTATTTACCGAGTCTCCCCGTGACAGTGTCAGTATTTACTGAGTCTCCCCGGGAAAGTGTCAGTATTTACTGAGTGCCCCCGGGACAGTGTCAGTATTTACCGAGTGTCCCCGGGACAGTGTCAGTATTTACCGAGTGTCCCCGGGACAGTGTCAGTATTTACTGAGAGTCCCCGGGACAGTGTCAGTATTTACCGAGTGTCCCCGGGACAGTGTCAGTATTTACCGAGTGTCGCCGGGACAGTGTCAGTATTTACTGAGTGCCCCCGGGACAGTGTCAGTATTTACCGAGTGTCCCCGGGACAGTGTCAGTATTTACCGAGTGTCCCCGGGACAGTGTCAGTATTTACTGAGAGTCCCCGGGACAGTGTCAGTATTTACCGAGTGTCCCCGGGACAGTGTCAGTATTTACCGAGTGTCGCCGGGACAGTGTCAGTATTTACTGAGTGCCCCCGGGACAGTGTCAGTATTTACCGAGTGTCCCCGGGACAGTGTCAGTATTTGCCGAGTGTCCCCGGGACAGTGTCAGTATTTACTGAGAGTCCCCGGGACAGTGTCAATATTTACCGAGTGTCCCCGGGACAGTGTCAGTATTTACCGAGTGTCGCCGGGACAGTGTCAGTATTTACTGAGTGTCCCCGGGACAGTGTCAGTATTTACCGAGTGTCCCCGGGACAGTGTCAATATTTACCGAGTGTCCCCGGGACAGTGTCAGTATTTACCGAGTGTCCCCGGGACAGTGTCAGTATTTACTGAGAGTCCCCGGGACAGTGTCAGTTTTTACCGAGTGCCCCCGGGACAGTGTCAGTATTTACTAAGTGTCCCCGGGACAGTGTCAGTATTTACCGAGTGTCCCCGGGACAGTGTCAGTATTTACTGAGTGACCCCGGGACAGTGTCAGTATTTACAGATTGTCCCCGGGACAGTATCAGTATTTACCGAGTGTCCCCGGGACAGTGTCAGTAGTTACCGAGTGTCCCCGGGACACTGTCAGTATTTACTGAGAGTCCCCGGGACAGTGTCAGTATTTACTGAGTGTCCCCGGGACAGTGTCACTATTTACCGAGTGACCCCGGGAGAGTGTCAATATTTACCGAGTGTCTCCGGGACAGTGTCAGTATTTACCGAGTGTCCCTGTGACAGTGTCAGTATTTACCGAGTGTCCCCGGGACAGTGTCAGTATTTACTGAGTGTCCCCAGGGCAGTGTCAGTATTTACCGAGTGTCTCCGGGACAGTGTCAGTATTTACTGAGTGCCCCCGGGACAGTGTCAGTATTTACCGAGTGTCCCCGGGACAGTGTCAGTATTTACTGAGTCTCCCCGGGACAGTATCAGTATTTACCGAGTGTCCCCGGGACAGTGTCAGTATTTACCGAGTGTCCCCGGGACAGTGTCATTATTTACTGAGTCTCCCCGGGAGAGTATCAGTATTTACCGAGTGTCCCCGGGACAGTGTCAGTATTTACCGAGTGTCCCCGGGACAGTGTCAGTATTTACTGAGAGTCCCCGGGACAGTGTCAGTATTTACTGAGTGTCCCCGGGACAATGTCAGTATTTACCGAGTGTCCCCGGGACAGTGTCAGTATTTACCGAGTCTCCCCGGGACAGTGTCAGTATTTACCGAGTGTCCTCGGGACAGTGTCAGTATTTTCTGAGTGTCCCCGGGACAGTGTCAGTATTTACCGAGAGTCCCCGGGACAGTGTCAGTATTTACTGAGTGTCCCCGGGGCTGTGTGAGTATTTACCGAGTGTCCCCTGGACAGTGTCAGTATTTACCGAGAGTCCCCGGGACAGTGTCAGTATTTACTGAGTGTCCCCGGGACAGTGTCAGTATTTACTGAGTGTCCCCGGGACAGTGTCAGTATTTACCGAGTGTCCCCGGGACAGTGTCAGTATTTACCGAGTCTCCCCGTGACAGTGTCAGTATTTACTGAGTGTCCCCGGGAAAGTGTCAGTATTTACTGAGTGCCCCCGGGACAGTGTCAGTATTTACCGAGTGTCCCCGGGACAGTGTCAGTATTTACCGAGTGTCCCCGGGACAGTGTCACTATTTACTGAGAGTCCTCGGGACAGTGTCAGTGTTTACTGAGTGTCCCCGGGACAGTATCAGTATTTACCGAGTGTCCCCGGGACAGTGTCAGTATTTACCGAGTCTCCCCGGGACAGTGTCAGTATTTACCGAGTGTCCCCGGGACAGTGTCAGTATTTTCTGAGTGTCCCCGGGACAGTGTCAGTATTTACCGAGTGTCCCCGGGACAGTGCCAGTATTTACTGAGTCTCCCCGGGACAGTATCACTATTTACCGAGTGTCCCCGGGACAGTGTCAGTATTTACCGAGTGTCCCCGGGACAGTGTCATTATTTACTGAGTCTCCCCGGGACAGTATCAGTATTTACTGAGTCTCCCCGGGACAGTATCAGTATTTACCGAGTGTCCCCGGGACAGTGTCAGTATTTACCGAGTGTCCCCGGGACAGTGTCAGTATTTACTGAGAGTCCCCGGGACAGTGTCAGTATTTACCGAGTGTCCCCGGGACAGTGTCAGTATTTACCGAGTGTCGCCGGGACAGTGTCAGTATTTACTGAGTGCCCCCGGGACAGTGTCAGTATTTACCGAGTGTCCCCGGGACAGTGTCAGTATTTACCGAGTGTCCCCGGGACAGTGTCAGTATTTACTGAGAGTCCCCGGGACAGTGTCAGTATTTACCGAGTGTCCCCGGGACAGTGTCAGTATTTACCGAGTGACGCCGGGACAGCGTCAGTATTTACTGAGTGCCCCCGGGACAGTGTCAGTATTTACCGAGTGTCCCCGGGACAGTGTCAGTATTTGCCGAGTGTCCCCGGGACAGTGTCAGTATTTACTGAGAGTCCCCGGGACAGTGTCAGTATTTACCGAGTGTCCCCGGGACAGTGTCAGTATTTACCGAGTGTCGCCGGGACAGTGTCAGTATTTACTGAGTGCCCCCGGGACAGTGTCAGTATTTACCGAGTGTCCCCGGGACAGTGTCAGTATTTGCCGAGTGTCCCCGGGACAGTGTCAGTATTTACTGAGAGTCCCCGGGACAGTGTCAGTATTTACCGAGTGTCCCCGGGACAGTGTCAGTATTTACCGAGTGTCGCCGGGACAGTGTCAGTATTTACTGAGTGTCCCCGGGACAGTGTCAGTATTTACCGAGTGTCCCCGGGACAGTGTCAATATTTACCGAGTGTCCCCGGGACAGTGTCAGTATTTACCGAGTGTCCCCGGGACAGTGTCAGTATTTACCGAGTGTCCCCGGGACAGTGTCAGTATTTACTGAGTGACCCCGGGACAGTGTCAGTATTCACAGATTGTCCCCGGGACAGTATCAGTATTTACCGAGTGTCCCCGGGACAGTGTCAGTAGTTACCGAGTGTCCCCGGGACACTGTCAGTATTTACTGAGAGTCCCCGGGACAGTGTCAGTATTTACTGAGTGTCCCCGGGACAGTGTCACTATTTACCGAGTGACCCCGGGAGAGTGTCAATATTTACCGAGTGTCCCCGGGACAGTGTCAGTATTTACCGAGTGTCCCTGTGACAGTGTCAGTATTTACCGAGTGTCCCCGGGACAGTGTCAGTATTTACTGAGTGTCCCCAGGGCAGTATCAGTATTTACCGAGTGTCTCTGGGACAGTGTCAGTATTTACTGAGTGCCCCCGGGACAGTGTCAGTATTTACCGAGTGTCCCCGGGACAGTGTCAGAATTTACTGAGTCTCCCCGGGACAGTATCAGTATTTACCGAGTGTCCCCGGGACAGTGTCAGTAATTACGGAGTGTCCCCGGGACAGTGTCATTATTTACTGAGTCTCCCCGGGAGAGTATCAGTATTTACCGAGTGTCCCCGGGACAGTGTCAGTATTTACCGAGTGTCCCCGGGACAGTGTCAGTATTTACTGAGAGTCCCCGGGACAGTGTCAGTATTTACTGAGTGTCCCCGGGACAATGTCAGTATTTACCGAGTGTCCCCGGGACAGTGTCAGTATTTACCGAGTCTCCCCGGGACAGTGTCAGTATTTACCGAGTGTCCTCGGGACAGTGTCAGTATTTTCTGAGTGTCCCCGGGACAGTGTCAGTATTTACCGAGAGTCCCCGGGACAGTGTCAGTATTTACTGAGTGTCCCCGGGGCTGTGTGAGTATTTACCGAGTGTCCCCTGGACAGTGTCAGTATTTACCGAGAGTCCCCGGGACAGTGTCAGTATTTACTGAGTGTCCCCGGGACAGTGTCAGTATTTACTGAGTGTCCCCGGGACAGTGTCAGTATTTACCGAGTGTCCCCGGGACAGTGTCAGTATTTACCGAGTCTCCCCGTGACAGTGTCAGTATTTACTGAGTGTCCCCGGGAAAGTGTCAGTATTTACTGAGTGCCCCCGGGACAGTGTCAGTATTTACCGAGTGTCCCCGGGACAGTGTCAGTATTTACCGAGTGTCCCCGGGACAGTGTCACTATTTACTGAGAGTCCTCGGGACAGTGTCAGTGTTTACTGAGTGTCCCCGGGACAGTGTCAGTATTTACCGAGTGTCCCCGGGACAGTGTCAGTATTTACCGAGTCTCCCCGGGACAGTGTCAGTATTTACCGAGTGTCCCCGGGACAGTGTCAGTATTTTCTGAGTGTCCCCGGGACAGTGTCAGTATTTACCGAGTGTCCCCGGGACAGTGCCAGTATTTACTGAGTCTCCCCGGGAAAGTGTCAATATTTACCGAGTGTCCCCGGGACAGTGTCAGTATTTACTGAGAGTCCCCGGGACAGTGTCAGTATTTACCGAGTGTCCCCGGGACAGTGTCAGTATTTACCGAGTGTCGCCGGGACAGTGTCAGTATTTACTGAGTGCCCCCGGGACAGTGTCAGTATTTACCGAGTGTCCCCGGGACAGTGTCAGTATTTACCGAGTGTCCCCGGGACAGTGTCAGTATTTACTGAGAGTCCCCGGGACAGTGTCAGTATTTACCGAGTGTCCCCGGGACAGTGTCAGTATTTACCGAGTGACGCCGGGACAGCGTCAGTATTTACTGAGTGCCCCCGGGACAGTGTCAGTATTTACCGAGTGTCCCCGGGACAGTGTCAGTATTTGCCGAGTGTCCCCGGGACAGTGTCAGTATTTACTGAGAGTCCCCGGGACAGTGTCAGTATTTACCGAGTGTCCCCGGGACAGTGTCAGTATTTACCGAGTGTCGCCGGGACAGTGTCAGTATTTACTGAGTGCCCCCGGGACAGTGTCAGTATTTACCGAGTGTCCCCGGGACAGTGTCAGTATTTGCCGAGTGTCCCCGGGACAGTGTCAGTATTTACTGAGAGTTCCCGGGACAGTGTCAGTATTTACCGAGTGTCCCCGGGACAGTGTCAGTATTTACCGAGTGTCGCCGGGACAGTGTCAGTATTTACTGAGTGTCCCCGGGACAGTGTCAGTATTTACCGAGTGTCCCCGGGACAGTGTCAATATTTACCGAGTGTCCCCGGGACAGTGTCAGTATTTACCGAGTGTCCCCGGGACAGTGTCAGTATTTACCGAGTGTCCCCGGGACAGTGTCAGTATTTACTGAGTGACCCCGGGACAGTGTCAGTATTTACAGATTGTCCCCGGGACAGTATCAGTATTTACCGAGTGTCCCCGGGACAGTGTCAGTAGTTACCGAGTGTCCCCGGGACACTGTCAGTATTTACTGAGAGTCCCCGGGACAGTGTCAGTATTTACTGAGTGTCCCCGGGACAGTGTCACTATTTACCGAGTGACACCGGGAGAGTGTCAATATTTACCGAGTGTCCCCGGGACAGTGTCAGTATTTACCGAGTGTCCCTGTGACAGTGTCAGTATTTACCGAGTGTCCCCGGGACAGTGTCAGTATTTACTGAGTGTCCCCAGGGCAGTATCAGTATTTACCGAGTGTCTCCGGGACAGTGTCAGTATTTACTGAGTGCCCCCGGGACAGTGTCAGTATTTACCGAGTGTCCCCGGGACAGTGTCAGTATTTACTGAGTCTCCCCGGGACAGTATCAGTATTTACCGAGTGTCCCCGGGACAGTGTCAGTATTTACCGAGTGTCCCCGGGACAGTGTCATTATTTACTGAGTCTCCCCGGGAGAGTATCAGTATTTACCGAGTGTCCCCGGGACAGTGTCAGTATTTACCGAGTGTCCCCGGGACAGTGTCAGTATTTACTGAGAGTCCCCGGGACAGTGTCAGTATTTACTGAGTGTCCCCGGGACAATGTCAGTATTTACCGAGAGTCCCCGGGACAGTGTCAGTATTTACCGAGTCTCCCCGGGACAGTGTCAGTATTTACCGAGTGTCCTCGGGACAGTGTCAGTATTTTCTGAGTGTCCCCGGGACAGTGTCAGTATTTACCGAGAGTCCCCGGGACAGTGTCAGTATTTACTGAGTGTCCCCGGGGCTGTGTGAGTATTTACCGAGTGTCCCCTGGACAGTGTCAGTATTTACCGAGAGTCCCCGGGACAGTGTCAGTATTTACTGAGTGTCCCCGGGACAGTGTCAGTATTTACCGAGTGTCCCCGGGACAGTGTCAGTATTTACCGAGTGTCCCCGGGACAGTGTCAGTATTTACCGAGTCTCCCCGTGACAGTGTCAGTATTTACTGAGTGTCCCCGGGAAAGTGTCAGTATTTACTGAGTGCCCCCGGGACAGTGTCAGTATTTACCGAGTGTCCCCGGGACAGTGTCAGTATTTACCGAGTGTCCCCGGGACAGTGTCACTATTTACTGAGAGTCCTCGGGACAGTGTCAGTGTTTAATGAGTGTCCCCGGGACAGTGTCAGTATTTACCGAGTGTCCCCGGGACAGTGTCAGTATTTACCGAGTCTCCCCGGGACAGTGTCAGTATTTACCGAGTGTCCCCGGGACAGTGTCAGTATTTTCTGAGTGTCCCCGGGACAGTGTCAGTATTTACCGAGTGTCCCCGGGACAGTGCCAGTATTTACTGAGTCTCCCCGGGACAGTATCAGTATTTACCGAGTGTCCCCGGGACAGTGTCAGTATTTACCGAGTGTCCCCGGGACAGTGTCATTATTTACTGAGTCTCCCCGGGACAGTATCAGTATTTACTGAGTCTCCCCGGGACAGTATCAGTATTTACCGAATGTCCCCGGGACAGTGTCAGTATTTACCGAGTGTCCCCGGGACAGTGTCAGTATTTACTGAGAGTCCCCGGGACAGTGTCAGTATTTACCGAGTGTCCCCGGGACAGTGTCAGTATTTACCGAGTGTCGCCGGGACAGTGTCAGTATTTACTGAGTGCCCCCGGGACAGTGTCAGTATTTACCGAGTGTCCCCGGGACAGTGTCAGTATTTACCGAGTGTCCCCGGGACAGTGTCAGTATTTACTGAGAGTCCCCGGGACAGTGTCAGTATTTACCGAGTGTCCCCGGGACAGTGTCAGTATTTACCGAGTGACGCCGGGACAGCGTCAGTATTTACTGAGTGCCCCCGGGACAGTGTCAGTATTTACCGAGTGTCCCCGGGACAGTGTCAGTATTTGCCGAGTGTCCCCGGGACAGTGTCAGTATTTACTGAGAGTCCCCGGGACAGTGTCAGTATTTACCGAGTGTCCCCGGGACAGTGTCAGTATTTACCGAGTGTCGCCGGGACAGTGTCAGTATTTACTGAGTGCCCCCGGGACAGTGTCAGTATTTACCGAGTGTCCCCGGGACAGTGTCAGTATTTGCCGAGTGTCCCCGGGACAGTGTCAGTATTTACTGAGAGTCCCCGGGACAGTGTCAGTATTTACCGAGTGTCCCCGGGACAGTGTCAGTATTTACCGAGTGTCGCCGGGACAGTGTCAGTATTTACTGAGTGTCCCCGGGACAGTGTCAGTATTTACCGAGTGTCCCCGGGACAGTGTCAATATTTACCGAGTGTCCCCGGGACAGTGTCAGTATTTACCGAGTGTCCCCGGGACAGTGTCAGTATTTACTGAGAGTCCCCGGGACAGTGTCAGTTTTTACCGAGTGTCCCCGGGACAGTGTCAGTATTTACTAAGTGTCCCCGGGACAGTGTCAGTATTTACCGAGTGTCCCCGGGACAGTGTCAGTATTTACTGAGTGACCCCGGGACAGTGTCAGTATTTACCGATTGTCCCCGGGACAGTATCAGTATTTACCGAGTGTCCCCGGGACAGTGTCAGTAGTTACCGAGTGTCCCCGGGACACTGTCCGTATTTACTGAGAGTCCCCGGGACAGTGTCAGTATTTACTGAGTGTCCCCGAGACAGTGTCACTATTTACCGAGTGACCCCGGGAAAGTGTCAATATTTACCGAGTGTCCCCGGGCCAGTGTCAGTATTTACTGAGTCTCCCCGGGACAGTATCAGTATTTACCGAGTGTCCCCGGGACAGTGTCAGTATTTACCGAGTGTCCCCGGGACAGTGTCATTATTTACTGAGTCTCCCCGGGAGAGTATCAGTATTTACCGAGTGTCCCCGGGACAGTGTCAGTATTTACCGAGTGTCCCCGGGACAGTGTCACTATTTACTGAGAGTCCCCGGGACAGTGTCAGTATTTACTGAGTGTCCCCGGGACAGTGTCAGTATTTACTGAGTGTCCCCGGGACAGTGTCAGTATTTACCGAGTCTCCCCAGGACAGTGTCAGTATTTACCGAGTCTCCCCGTGACAGTGTCAGTATTTACTGAGTGTCCCCGGGACAGTGTCAGTATTTACCGAGTGTCCCCGGGACAGTGTCAGTATTTACCGAGTGTCCCCGGGACAGTGTCAGTATTTACTGAGAGTCCCCGGGACAGTGTCAGTATTTACCGAGTGTCCCCGGGACAGTGTCAGTATTTACCGAGTCTCCCCGTGACAGTGTCAGTATTTACTGAGTGTCCCCGGGACAGTGTCAGTATTTACCGAGTGTCCCCGGGACAGTGTCACTATTTACTGAGAGTCCCCGGGACAGTGTCAGTGTTTACTGAGTGTCCCCGGGACAGTGTCAGTATTTACCGAGTGTCCCCGGGACAGTGTCAGTATTTACCGAGTCTCCCCGGGACAGTGTCAGTATTTACCGAGTGTCCCCGGGACAGTGTCAGTATTTTCTGAGTGTCCCCGGGACAGTGTCAGTATTTACCGAGTGTCCCCGGGACAGTGCCAGTATTTACTGAGTCTCCCCGGGACAGTATCAGTATTTACCGAGTGTCCCCGGGACAGTGTCAGTATTTACCGAGTGTCCCCGGGACAGTGTCATTATTTACTGAGTCTCCCCGGGACAGTATCAGTATTTACTGAGTCTCCCCGGGACAGTATCAGTATTTACCGAGTGTCCCCGGGACAGTGTCAGTATTTACTGAGAGTCCCCGGGACAGTGTCAGTATTTACCGAGTGTCCCCGGGACAGTGTCAGTATTTACCGAGTGTCGCCGGGACAGTGTCAGTATTTACTGAGTGCCCCCGGGACAGTGTCAGTATTTACCGAGTGTCCCCGGGACAGTGTCAGTATTTGCCGAGTGTCCCCGGGACAGTGTCAGTATTTACTGAGAGTCCCCGGGACAGTGTCAATATTTACCGAGTGTCCCCGGGACAGTGTCAGTATTTACCGAGTATCGCCGGGACAGTGTCAGTATTTACTGAGTGTCCCCGGGACAGTGTCAGTATTTACCGAGTGTCCCCGGGACAGTGTCAATATTTACCGAGTGTCCCCGGGACAGTGTCAGTATTTACCGAGTGTCCCCGGGACAGTGTCAGTATTTACTGAGAGTCCCCGGGACAGTGTCAGTTTTTACCGAGTGTCCCCGGGACAGTGTCAGTATTTACTAAGTGTCCCCGGGACAGTGTCAGTATTTACCGAGTGTCCCCGGGACACTGTCAGTATTTACTGAGAGTCCCCGGGACAGTGTCAGTATTTACTGAGTGTCCCCGGGACAGTGTCACTATTTACCGAGTGACCCCGGGAGAGTGTCAATATTTACCGAGTGTCCCCGGGACAGTGTCAGTATTTACCGAGTGTCCCTGTGACAGTGTCAGTATTTACCGAGTGTCCCCGGGACAGTGTCAGTATTTACTGAGTGTCCCCAGGGCAGTGTCAGTATTTACAGAGTGTCTCCGGGACAGTGTCAGTATTTACTGAGTGCCCCCGGGACAGTGTCAGTATTTACCGAGTGTCCCCGGGACAGTGTCAGTATTTACTGAGTCTCCCCGGGACAGTATCAGTATTTACCGAGTGTCCCCGGGACAGTGTCAGTATTTACCGAGTGTCCCCGGGACAGTGTCATTATTTACTGAGTCTCCCCGGGAGAGTATCAGTATTTACCGAGTGTCCCCGGGACAGTGTCAGTATTTACCGAGTGTCCCCGGGACAGTGTCAGTATTTACTGAGAGTCCCCGGGACAGTGTCAGTATTTACTGAGTGTCCCCGGGACAGTGTCAGTATTTACCGAGTGTCCCCGGGACAGTGTCAGTATTTACCGAGTCTCCCCGGGACAGTGTCAGTATTTACCGTGTGTCCTCGGGACAGTGTCAGTATTTTCTGAGTGTCCCCGGGACAGTGTCAGTATTTACCGAGAGTCCCCGGGACAGTGTCAGTATTTACTGAGTGTCCCCGGGGCTGTGTGAGTATTTACCGAGTGTCCCCTGGACAGTGTCAGGATTTACCGAGAGTCCCCGGGACAGTGTCAGTATTTACTGAGTGTCCCCGGGACTGTGTCAGTATTTACTGAGTGTCCCCGGGACAGTGTCAGTATTTACCGAGTGTCCCCGGGACAGTGTCAGTATTTACCGAGTGTCCCCGGGACAGTGTCAGTATTTACTGAGAGTCCCCGGGACAGTGTCAGTATTTACTGAGTGTCCCCGGGACAGTGTCAGTATTTACCGAGTGTCCCCGGGACAGTGTCAGTATTTACCGAGTCTCCCCGGGACAGTGTCAGTATTTACCGAGTGTCCCCGGGACAGTGTCAGTATTTTCTGAGTGTCCCCGGGACAGTGTCAGTATTTACCGAGAGTCCCCGGGACAGTGTCAGTATTTACCGTGTGTCCCCGGGACAGTGTCAGTATTTTCTGAGTGTCCCCGGGACAGTGTCTGTATTTACCGAGAGTCCCCGGGACAGTGTCAGTATTTACCGAGTGTCCCCGGGACAGTGTCAGTATTTACCGAGTGTCCCCGGGACAGTGTCAGTATTTTCTGAGTGTCCCCGGGACAGTGTCAGTATTTACCGAGAGTCCCCGGGACAGTGTCAGTATTTACCGAGTGTCCCCGGGACAGTGTCAGTATTTACCGAGTGTCCCCTGGACAGTGTCAGTATTTACCGAGTGTCCCTGGGACAGTGTCAGTATTTACCGAGTGTCCCCGGGACAGTGTCAGTATTTACTGAGTGTCCCCGGGACACTGTCAGTATTTACTGAGTGTCCCCGGGGCTGTGTGAGTATTTACCGAGTGTCCCCTGGACAGTGTCAGTATTTACCGAGAGTCCCCGGGACAGTGTCAGTATTTACTGAGTGTCCCCTGGACAGTGTCAGTATTTACTGAGTGTCCCCGGGACAGTGTCAGTATTTACCGAGTGTCCCCAGGACAGTGTCAGTATTTACCGAGTCTCCCCGTGACAGTGTCAGTATTTACTGAGTGTCCCCGGGACAGTGTCAGTATTTACCGAGTGTCCCCGGGACAGTGTCAGTATTTACCGAGTGTCCCCGGGACAGTGTCAGTATTTACCGAGTCTCCCCGTGACAGTGTCAGTATTTACTGAGTGTCCCCGGGACAGTGTCAGTATTTACCGAGTGTCCCCGGGACAGTGTCACTATTTACTGAGAGTCCCCGGGACAGTGTCAGTGTTTACTGAGTGTCCCCGGGACAGTGTCAGTATTTACCGAGTGTCCCCGGGACAGTGTCAGTATTTACCGAGTCTCCCCGGGACAGTGTCAGTATTTACCGAGTGTCCCCGGGACAGTGTCAGTATTTTCTGAGTGTCCCCGGGACAGTGTCAGTATTTACCGAGTGTCCCCGGGACAGTGCCAGTATTTACTGAGTCTCCCCGGGACAGTATCAGTATTTACCGAGTGTCCCCGGGACAGTGTCAGTATTTACCGAGTGTCCCCGGGACAGTGTCATTATTTACTGAGTCTCCCCGGGACAGTATCAGTATTTACTGAGTCTCCCCGGGACAGTATCAGTATTTACCGAGTGTCCCCGGGACAGTGTCTGTATTTACTGAGAGTCCCCGGGACAGTGTCAGTATTTACCGAGTGTCCCCGGGACAGTGTCAGTATTTACCGAGTGTCGCCGGGACAGTGTCAGTATTTACTGAGTGCCCCCGGGACAGTGTCAGTATTTACCGAGTGTCCCCGGGACAGTGTCAGTATTTGCCGAGTGTCCCCGGGACAGTGTCAGTATTTACTGAGAGTCCCCGGGACAGTGTCAATATTTACCGAGTGTCCCCGGGACAGTGTCAGTATTTACCGAGTGTCGCCGGGACAGTGTCAGTATTTACTGAGTGTCCCCGGGACAGTGTCAGTATTGACCGAGTGTCCCCGGGACAGTGTCAATATTTACCGAGTGTCCCCGGGACAGTGTCAGTATTTACCGAGTGTCCCCGGGACAGTGTCAGTATTTACTGAGAGTCCCCGGGACAGTGTCAGTTTTTACCGAGTGTCCCCGGGACAGTGTCAGTATTTACTAAGTGTCCCCGGGACAGTGTCAGTATTTACCGAGTGTCCCCGGGACAGTGTCAGTATTTACTGAGTGACCCCGGGACAGTGTCAGTATTTACCGATTGTCCCCGGGACAGTATCAGTATTTACCGAGTGTCCCCGGGACAGTGTCAGTAGTTACCGAGTGTCCCCGGGACACTGTCAGTATTTACTGAGAGTCCCCGGGACAGTGTCAGTATTTACTGAGTGTCCCCGGGACAGTGTCACTATTTACCGAGTGACCCCGGGAGAGTGTCAATATTTACCGAGTGTCCCCGGGACAGTGTCAGTATTTACCGAGTGTCCCTGTGACAGTGTCAGTATTTACCGAGTGTCCCCGGGACAGTGTCAGTATTTACTGAGTGTCCCCAGGGCAGTGTCAGTATTTACCGAGTGTCTCCGGGACAGTGTCAGTATTTACTGAGTGCCCCCGGGACAGTGTCAGTATTTACCGAGTGTCCCCGGGAGAGTGTCAGTATTTACTGAGTCTCCCCGGGACAGTATCAGTATTTACCGAGTGTCCCCGGGACAGTGTCAGTATTTACCGAGTGTCCCCGGGACAGTGTCATTATTTACTGAGTCTCCCCGGGAGAGTATCAGTATTTACCGAGTGTCCCCGGGACAGTGTCAGTATTTACCGAGTGTCCCCGGGACAGTGTCAGTATTTACTGAGAGTCCCCGGGACAGTGTCAGTATTTACTGAGTGTCCCCGGGACAGTGTCAGTATTTACCGAGTGTCCCCGGGACAGTGTCAGTATTTACCGAGTCTCCCCGGGACAGTGTCAGTATTTACCGAGTGTCCTCGGGACAGTGTCAGTATTTTCTGAGTGTCCCCGGGACAGTGTCAGTATTTACCGAGAGTCCCCGGGACAGTGTCAGTATTTACTGAGTGTCCCCGGGGCTGTGTGAGTATTTACCGAGTGTCTCCTGGACAGTGTCAGTATTTACCGAGAGTCCCCGGGACAGTGTCAGTATTTACTGAGTGTCCCCGGGACAGTGTCAGTATTTACCGAGTGTCCCCGGGACAGTGTCAGTATTTACCGAGTGTCGCCGGGACAGTGTCAGTATTTACTGAGTGCCCCCGGGACAGTGTCAATATTTACCGAGTGTCCCCGGGACAGTGTCAGTATTTACCGAGTGTCCCCGGGACAGTGTCAGTATTTACTGAGAATCCCCGGGACAGTGTCAGTTTTTACCGAGTGTCCCCGGGACAGTGTCAGTATTTACTAAGTGTCCCCGGGACAGTGTCAGTATTTACCGAGTGTCCCCGGGACAGTGTCAGTATTTACTGAGTGACCCCGGGACAGTGTCAGTATTTACCGATTGTCCCCGGGACAGTATCAGTATTTACCGAGTGTCCCCGGGACAGTGTCAGTAGTTACCGAGTGTCCCCGGGACACTGTCCGTATTTACTGAGAGTCCCCGGGACAGTGTCAGTATTTACTGAGTGTCCCCGAGACAGTGTCACTATTTACCGAGTGACCCCGGGAAAGTGTCAATATTTACCGAGTGTCCCCGGGCCAGTGTCAGTATTTACTGAGTCTCCCCGGGACAGTATCAGTATTTACCGAGTGTCCCCGGGACAGTGTCAGTATTTACCGAGTGTCCCCGGGACAGTGTCATTATTTACTGAGTCTCCCCGGGAGAGTATCAGTATTTACCGAGTGTCCCCGGGACAGTGTCAGTATTTACCGAGTGTCCCCGGGACAGTGTCACTATTTACTGAGAGTCCCCGGGACAGTGTCAGTATTTACTGAGTGTCCCCGGGACAGTGTCAGTATTTACTGAGTGTCCCCGGGACAGTGTCAGTATTTACCGAGTCTCCCCAGGACAGTGTCAGTATTTACCGAGTCTCCCCGTGACAGTGTCAGTATTTACTGAGTGTCCCCGGGACAGTGTCAGTATTTACCGAGTGTCCCCGGGACAGTGTCAGTATTTACCGAGTGTCCCCGGGACAGTGTCAGTATTTACTGAGAGTCCCCGGGACAGTGTCAGTATTTACCGAGTGTCCCCGGGACAGTGTCAGTATTTACCGAGTCTCCCCGTGACAGTGTCAGTATTTACTGAGTGTCCCCGGGACAGTGTCAGTATTTACCGAGTGTCCCCGGGACAGTGTCACTATTTACTGAGAGTCCCCGGGACAGTGTCAGTGTTTACTGAGTGTCCCCGGGACAGTGTCAGTATTTACCGAGTGTCCCCGGGACAGTGTCAGTATTTACCGAGTCTCCCCGGGACAGTGTCAGTATTTACCGAGTGTCCCCGGGACAGTGTCAGTATTTTCTGAGTGTCCCCGGGACAGTGTCAGTATTTACCGAGTGTCCCCGGGACAGTGCCAGTATTTACTGAGTCTCCCCGGGACAGTATCAGTATTTACCGAGTGTCCCCGGGACAGTGTCAGTATTTACCGAGTGTCCCCGGGACAGTGTCATTATTTACTGAGTCTCCCCGGGACAGTATCAGTATTTACTGAGTCTCCCCGGGACAGTATCAGTATTTACCGAGTGTCCCCGGGACAGTGTCAGTATTTACTGAGAGTCCCCGGGACAGTGTCAGTATTTACCGAGTGTCCCCGGGACAGTGTCAGTATTTACCGAGTGTCGCCGGGACAGTGTCAGTATTTACTGAGTGCCCCCGGGACAGTGTCAGTATTTACCGAGTGTCCCCGGGACAGTGTCAGTATTTGCCGAGTGTCCCCGGGACAGTGTCAGTATTTACTGAGAGTCCCCGGGACAGTGTCAATATTTACCGAGTGTCCCCGGGACAGTGTCAGTATTTACCGAGTGTCGCCGGGACAGTGTCAGTATTTACTGAGTGTCCCCGGGACAGTGTCAGTATTTACCGAGTGTCCCCGGGACAGTGTCAATATTTACCGAGTGTCCCCGGGACAGTGTCAGTATTTACCGAGTGTCCCCGGGACAGTGTCAGTATTTACTGAGAGTCCCCGGGACAGTGTCAGTTTTTACCGAGTGTCCCCGGGACAGTGTCAGTATTTACTAAGTGTCCCCGGGACAGTGTCAGTATTTACCGAGTGTCCCCGGGACAGTGTTAGTATTTACTGAGTGACCCCGGGACAGTGTCAGTATTTACCGATTGTCCCCGGGACAGTATCAGTATTTACCGAGTGTCCCCGGGACAGTGTCAGTAGTTACCGAGTGTCCCCGGGACACTGTCAGTATTTACTGAGAGTCCCCGGGACAGTGTCAGTATTTACTGAGTGTCCCCGGGACAGTGTCACTATTTACCGAGTGACCCCGGGAGAGTGTCAATATTTACCGAGTGTCCCCGGGACAGTGTCAGTATTTACCGAGTGTCCCTGTGACAGTGTCAGTATTTACCGAGTGTCCCCGGGACAGTGTCAGTATTTACTGAGTGTCCCCAGGGCAGTGTCAGTATTTACAGAGTGTCTCCGGGACAGTGTCAGTATTTACTGAGTGCCCCCGGGACAGTGTCAGTATTTACCGAGTGTCCCCGGGACAGTGTCAGTATTTACTGAGTCTCCCCGGGACAGTATCAGTATTTACCGAGTGTCCCCGGGACAGTGTCAGTATTTACCGAGTGTCCCCGGGACAGTGTCATTATTTACTGAGTCTCCCCGGGAGAGTATCAGTATTTACCGAGTGTCCCCGGGACAGTGTCAGTATTTACCGAGTGTCCCCGGGACAGTGTCAGTATTTACTGAGAGTCCCCGGGACAGTGTCAGTATTTACTGAGTGTCCCCGGGACAGTGTCAGTATTTACCGAGTGTCCCCGGGACAGTGTCAGTATTTACCGAGTCTCCCCGGGACAGTGTCAGTATTTACCGTGTGTCCTCGGGACAGTGTCAGTATTTTCTGAGTGTCCCCGGGACAGTGTCAGTATTTACCGAGAGTCCCCGGGACAGTGTCAGTATTTACTGAGTGTCCCCGGGGCTGTGTGAGTATTTACCGAGTGTCCCCTGGACAGTGTCAGGATTTACCGAGAGTCCCCGGGACAGTGTCAGTATTTACTGAGTGTCCCCGGGACTGTGTCAGTATTTACTGAGTGTCCCCGGGACAGTGTCAGTATTTACCGAGTGTCCCCGGGACAGTGTCAGTATTTACCGAGTGTCCCCGGGACAGTGTCAGTATTTACTGAGAGTCCCCGGGACAGTGTCAGTATTTACTGAGTGTCCCCGGGACAGTGTCAGTATTTACCGAGTGTCCCCGGGACAGTGTCAGTATTTACCGAGTCTCCCCGGGACAGTGTCAGTATTTACCGAGTGTCCCCGGGACAGTGTCAGTATTTTCTGAGTGTCCCCGGGACAGTGTCAGTATTTACCGAGAGTCCCCGGGACAGTGTCAGTATTTACCGTGTGTCCCCGGGACAGTGTCAGTATTTTCTGAGTGTCCCCGGGACAGTGTCTGTATTTACCGAGAGTCCCCGGGACAGTGTCAGTATTTACCGAGTGTCCCCGGGACAGTGTCAGTATTTACCGAGTGTCCCCGGGACAGTGTCAGTATTTTCTGAGTGTCCCCGGGACAGTGTCAGTATTTACCGAGAGTCCCCGGGACAGTGTCAGTATTTACCGAGTGTCCCCGGGACAGTGTCAGTATTTACCGAGTGTCCCCTGGACAGTGTCAGTATTTACCGAGTGTCCCTGGGACAGTGTCAGTATTTACCGAGTGTCCCCGGGACAGTGTCAGTATTTACTGAGTGTCCCCGGGACACTGTCAGTATTTACTGAGTGTCCCCGGGGCTGTGTGAGTATTTACCGAGTGTCCCCTGGACAGTGTCAGTATTTACCGAGAGTCCCCGGGACAGTGTCAGTATTTACTGAGTGTCCCCTGGACAGTGTCAGTATTTACTGAGTGTCCCCGGGACAGTGTCAGTATTTACCGAGTGTCCCCAGGACAGTGTCAGTATTTACCGAGTCTCCCCGTGACAGTGTCAGTATTTACTGAGTGTCCCCGGGAGAGTGTCAGTATTTACCGAGTGTCCCCGGGACAGTGTCAGTATTTACCGAGTGTCCCCGGGACAGTGTCAGTATTTACTGAGAGTCCCCGGGACAGTGTCAGTATTTACCGAGTGTCCCCGGGACAGTGTCAGTATTTACCGAGTCTCCCCGTGACAGTGTCAGTATTTACTGAGTGTCCCCGGGACAGTGTCAGTATTTACCGAGTGTCCCCGGGACAGTGTCACTATTTACTGAGAGTCCCCGGGACAGTGTCAGTGTTTACTGAGTGTCCCCGGGACAGTGTCAGTATTTACCGAGTGTCCCCGGGACAGTGTCAGTATTTACCGAGTCTCCCCGGGACAGTGTCAGTATTTACCGAGTGTCCCCGGGACAGTGTCAGTATTTTCTGAGTGTCCCCGGGACAGTGTCAGTATTTACCGAGTGTCCCCGGGACAGTGCCAGTATTTACTGAGTCTCCCCGGGACAGTATCAGTATTTACCGAGTGTCCCCGGGACAGTGTCAGTATTTACCGAGTGTCCCCGGGACAGTGTCATTATTTACTGAGTCTCCCCGGGACAGTATCAGTATTTACTGAGTCTCCCCGGGACAGTATCAGTATTTACCGAGTGTCCCCGGGACAGTGTCAGTATTTACTGAGAGTCCCCGGGACAGTGTCAGTATTTACCGAGTGTCCCCGGGACAGTGTCAGTATTTACCGAGTGTCGCCGGGACAGTGTCAGTATTTACTGAGTGCCCCCGGGACAGTGTCAGTATTTACCGAGTGTCCCCGGGACAGTGTCAGTATTTGCCGAGTGTCCCCGGGACAGTGTCAGTATTTACTGAGAGTCCCCGGGACAGTGTCAATATTTACCGAGTGTCCCCGGGACAGTGTCAGTATTTACCGAGTGTCGCCGGGACAGTGTCAGTATTTACTGAGTGTCCCCGGGACAGTGTCAGTATTGACCGAGTGTCCCCGGGACAGTGTCAATATTTACCGAGTGTCCCCGGGACAGTGTCACTATTTACTGAGAGTCCCCGGGACAGTGTCAGTATTTACTGAGTGTCCCCGGGACAGTGTCAGTATTTACTGAGTGTCCCCGGGACAGTGTCAGTATTTACCGAGTCTCCCCAGGACAGTGTCAGTATTTACCGAGTCTCCCCGTGACAGTGTCAGTATTTACTGAGTGTCCCCGGGACAGTGTCAGTATTTACCGAGTGTCCCCGGGACAGTGTCAGTATTTACCGAGTGTCCCCGGGACAGTGTCAGTATTTACTGAGAGTCCCCGGGACAGTGTCAGTATTTACCGAGTGTCCCCGGGACAGTGTCAGTATTTACCGAGTCTCCCCGTGACAGTGTCAGTATTTACTGAGTGTCCCCGGGACAGTGTCAGTATTTACCGAGTGTCCCCGGGACAGTGTCACTATTTACTGAGAGTCCCCGGGACAGTGTCAGTGTTTACTGAGTGTCCCCGGGACAGTGTCAGTATTTACCGAGTGTCCCCGGGACAGTGTCAGTATTTACCGAGTCTCCCCGGGACAGTGTCAGTATTTACCGAGTGTCCCCGGGACAGTGTCAGTATTTTCTGAGTGTCCCCGGGACAGTGTCAGTATTTACCGAGTGTCCCCGGGACAGTGCCAGTATTTACTGAGTCTCCCCGGGACAGTATCAGTATTTACCGAGTGTCCCCGGGACAGTGTCAGTATTTACCGAGTGTCCCCGGGACAGTGTCATTATTTACTGAGTCTCCCCGGGACAGTATCAGTATTTACTGAGTCTCCCCGGGACAGTATCAGTATTTACCGAGTGTCCCCGGGACAGTGTCAGTATTTACTGAGAGTCCCCGGGACAGTGTCAGTATTTACCGAGTGTCCCCGGGACAGTGTCAGTATTTACCGAGTGTCGCCGGGACAGTGTCAGTATTTACTGAGTGCCCCCGGGACAGTGTCAGTATTTACCGAGTGTCCCCGGGACAGTGTCAGTATTTGCCGAGTGTCCCCGGGACAGTGTCAGTATTTACTGAGAGTCCCCGGGACAGTGTCAATATTTACCGAGTGTCCCCGGGACAGTGTCAGTATTTACCGAGTGTCGCCGGGACAGTGTCAGTATTTACTGAGTGTCCCCGGGACAGTGTCAGTATTTACCGAGTGTCCCCGGGACAGTGTCAATATTTACCGAGTGTCCCCGGGACAGTGTCAGTATTTACCGAGTGTCCCCGGGACAGTGTCAGTATTTACTGAGAGTCCCCGGGACAGTGTCAGTTTTTACCGAGTGTCCCCGGGACAGTGTCAGTATTTACTAAGTGTCCCCGGGACAGTGTCAGTATTTACCGAGTGTCCCCGGGACAGTGTCAGTATTTACTGAGTGACCCCGGGACAGTGTCAGTATTTACCGATTGTCCCCGGGACAGTATCAGTATTTACCGAGTGTCCCCGGGACAGTGTCAGTAGTTACCGAGTGTCCCCGGGACACTGTCAGTATTTACTGAGAGTCCCCGGGACAGTGTCAGTATTTACTGAGTGTCCCCGGGACAGTGTCACTATTTACCGAGTGACCCCGGGAGAGTGTCAATATTTACCGAGTGTCCCCGGGACAGTGTCAGTATTTACCGAGTGTCCCTGTGACAGTGTCAGTATTTACCGAGTGTCCCCGGGACAGTGTCAGTATTTACTGAGTGTCCCCAGGGCAGTGTCAGTATTTACAGAGTGTCTCCGGGACAGTGTCAGTATTTACTGAGTGCCCCCGGGACA
This sequence comes from Somniosus microcephalus, assembly GCF_052327205.1. Taxonomy (NCBI): domain Eukaryota; kingdom Metazoa; phylum Chordata; class Chondrichthyes; order Squaliformes; family Somniosidae; genus Somniosus; species Somniosus microcephalus. The sequence goes on from NC_141015.1 coordinate 3,828,869, forward strand.
GTGTCAGTATTTACCGAGTGTCCCCGGGACAGTGTCAGTATTTACTGAGTCTCCCCGGGACAGTATCAGTATTTACCGAGTGTCCCCGGGACAGTGTCAGTATTTACCGAGTGTCCCCGGGACAGTGTCATTATTTACTGAGTCTCCCCGGGAGAGTATCAGTATTTACCGAGTGTCCCCGGGACAGTGTCAGTATTTACCGAGTGTCCCCGGGACAGTGTCAGTATTTACTGAGAGTCCCCGGGACAGTGTCAGTATTTACTGAGTGTCCCCGGGACAGTGTCAGTATTTACCGAGTGTCCCCGGGACAGTGTCAGTATTTACCGAGTCTCCCCGGGACAGTGTCAGTATTTACCGTGTGTCCTCGGGACAGTGTCAGTATTTTCTGAGTGTCCCCGGGACAGTGTCAGTATTTACCGAGAGTCCCCGGGACAGTGTCAGTATTTACTGAGTGTCCCCGGGGCTGTGTGAGTATTTACCGAGTGTCCCCTGGACAGTGTCAGGATTTACCGAGAGTCCCCGGGACAGTGTCAGTATTTACTGAGTGTCCCCGGGACTGTGTCAGTATTTACTGAGTGTCCCCGGGACAGTGTCAGTATTTACCGAGTGTCCCCGGGACAGTGTCAGTATTTACCGAGTGTCCCCGGGACAGTGTCAGTATTTACTGAGAGTCCCCGGGACAGTGTCAGTATTTACTGAGTGTCCCCGGGACAGTGTCAGTATTTACCGAGTGTCCCCGGGACAGTGTCAGTATTTACCGAGTCTCCCCGGGACAGTGTCAGTATTTACCGAGTGTCCCCGGGACAGTGTCAGTATTTTCTGAGTGTCCCCGGGACAGTGTCAGTATTTACCGAGAGTCCCCGGGACAGTGTCAGTATTTACCGTGTGTCCCCGGGACAGTGTCAGTATTTTCTGAGTGTCCCCGGGACAGTGTCTGTATTTACCGAGAGTCCCCGGGACAGTGTCAGTATTTACCGAGTGTCCCCGGGACAGTGTCAGTATTTACCGAGTGTCCCCGGGACAGTGTCAGTATTTTCTGAGTGTTCCCCGGGACAGTGTCAGTATTTACCGAGAGTCCCCGGGACAGTGTCAGTATTTACCGAGTGTCCCCGGGACAGTGTCAGTATTTACCGAGTGTCCCCTGGACAGTGTCAGTATTTACCGAGTGTCCCTGGGACAGTGTCAGTATTTACCGAGTGTCCCCGGGACAGTGTCAGTATTTTACTGAGTGTCCCCGGGACACTGTCAGTATTTACTGAGTGTCCCCGGGGCTGTGTGAGTATTTACCGAGAGTCCCCTGGACAGTGTCAGTATTTACCGAGAGTCCCCCGGGACAGTGTCAGTATTTACTGAGTGTCCCCTGGACAGCAGTGTCAGTATTACTGAGTGTCCCCGGGACAGTGTCAGTATTTACCGAGTGTCCCCAGGACAGTGTCAGTATTTACCGAGTCTCCCCGTGACAGTGTCAGTATTTACTGAGTGTCCCCGGGACAGTGTCAGTATTTACCGAGTGTCCCCGGGACAGTGTCAGTATTTACCGAGTGTCCCCGGGACAGTGTCAGTATTTACTGAGAGTCCCCGGGGACAGTGTCAGTATTTAACCGAGTGTCCCCGGGACAGTGTCAGTATTTACCGAGTCTCCCCGTGACAGTGTCAGTATTTACTGAGTGTCCCCGGGACAGTGTCAGTATTTACCGAGTGTCCCCGGGACAGTGTCACTATTTACTGAGAGTCCCCGGGACAGTGTCAGTGTTTACTGAGTGTCCCCGGGACAGTGTCAGTATTTACCGAGTGTCCCCGGGACAGTGTCAGTATTTACCGAGTCTCCCCGGGGACAGTGTCAGTATTTACCGAGTGTCCCCGGGACAGTGTCAGTATTTTCTGAGTGTCCCCGGGACAGTGTCAGTATTTACCGAGTGTCCCCGGGACAGTGCCAGTATTTACTGAGTCTCCCCGGGACAGTATCAGTATTTACCGAGTGTCCCCGGACAGTGTCAGTATTTACCGAGTGTCCCCGGGACAGTGTCATTATTTACTGAGTCTCCCCGGGACAGTATCAGTATTTACTGAGTCTCCCCGGGACAGTATCAGTATTTACCGAGTGTCCCCGGGACAGTGTCAGTATTTACTGAGAGTCCCCGGGACAGTGTCAGTATTTACCGAGTGTCCCCGGGACAGTGTCAGTATTTACCGAGTGTCGCCGGGACAGTGTCAGTATTTACTGAGTGCCCCCGGGACAGTGTCAGTATTTACCGAGTGTCCCCGGGACCAGTGTCAGTATTTTGCCGAGTGGTCCCCGGGACAGTGTCAGTATTTACTGAGAGTCCCCGGGACAGTGTCAATATTTACCGAGTGTCCCCGGGACAGTGTCAGTATTTACCGAGTGTCGCCGGGACAGTGTCAGTATTTACTGAGTGTCCCCGGGACAGTGTCAGTATTGACCGAGTGTCCCCCGGGACAGTGTCAATATTTACCGAGTGTCCCCGGGACAGTGTCAGTATTTACCGAGTGTCCCCGGGACAGTGTCAGTATTTACTGAGAGTCCCGGACCAGTGTCAGTTTTTACGAGTGTCCCCGGGACAGTGTCAGTATTTACTAAGTGTCCCCGGGACAGTGTCAGTATTTACCGAGTGTCCCCGGGACAGTGTCAGTATTTACTGAGTGACCCCGGACAGTGTCAGTATTTAACCGATTGTCCCCGGGACAGTATCAGTATTTACCGAGTGTCCCCGGGACAGTGTCAGTAGTTACCGAGTGTCCCCCGGGACACTGTCAGTATTTACTGAGATAGTCCCCGGGACAGTGTCAGTATTTACTGAGTGTCCCCGGGACACGTGTTCACTATTTACCGAGTGACCCCGGGAGAGTGTCAATATTACCGAGTGTCCCCGGGACAGTGTCAGTATTTACCGAGTGTCCCTGTGACAGTGTCAGTATTTACCGAGTGTCCCCGGGACAGTGTCAGTATTTACTGAGTGTCCCCAGGGCTAGTGTCAGTATTTACCGAGTGTCTCCGGGACAGTGTCAGTATTTACTGAGTGCCCCCGGGACAGTGTCAGTATTTACCGAGTGTCCCCGGGACAGTGTCAGTATTTACTGAGTCTCCCCGGGACAGTATCAGTATTTTACCGAGTGTCCCCGGGACAGTGTCAGTATTTACCGAGTGTCCCCGGGACAGTGTCATTATTTACTGAGTCTCCCCCGGGAGAGTATCAGTAATTACCGAGTGTCCCCGGGACAGTGTCAGTATTTACCGAGTGTCCCCGGGACAGTG